>NW_015116436.1:48714-52699 GCF_001443285.1 Poecilia latipinna | reverse complement strand
ATCTTTGAAAACTTCTCCCCACCAGCCAAGGATGAGAAGATGTCCCCTATTCATGGAAGAGGGTACTGCACCATGCGCAGCACCGGGTTGATGCTCACTTTGAAGTCCCCACATATACGCACTTCACCTTTTCCTTTCTTCATCACAGGAACAATGGGTGTAGCCCAGTCACTCCAGTCAACTTCTGAGAGAATGCCGGATGCCTCCAAGCTTTGCAGTTCAGCGTCTATCTTGGGATGTAGGGCATCTTGGGTTGGCATCTTTGTCAACTTCAATTTTTGCTTTTAGGTGTTTTAGTTTACCAATGCCTTTCTCAAACACGTGTGCATTAGCCTCCAATAACTGTGTCAATCTCTGCTCAGGCCTACTGGTAGAGCTCTTGAGGCCTGTTGAGATATTCAGGGCTTTTATTGCATGCCAGTCAAGCTGAATTCTTCTCAGCCATTCATGCCCTAGTAGTGCTGGGCCTGTGGTTTTTAAGACAGAGGTCTAGCTTGTGTGTTTGGTCACCATAGACCACATCAACTTTAAGTTTCCCTTTTGGTGGCACTTTTTCACCTGTGTAAATTTTCAACATCACTGATTTCTTTTGCAGAGGTAAGTGGGACAGCAGCCTGTCATAATCGGTTTCAGAAATCATCGACAAAGCTGAACCTGTGTCCAATTCCATCTTTAGTGTCACTCCAGACACTGTAGTCGTGACCCATATTATGTTTCTGTCTTCTTTGGTTATGCTATGTAGCTCTAAGCATGACAGGTCATCGTCCTCACTGCTGTTTGTGTTCTCAGAATGTTCTATAACTTTGTGCATTTCATTTGCTTTGGCCTTTGATTTAGGTTTAAACCCCTTGTTCTTTCCAGATTTTCCTTTTGGGGTATTGGTTTGGTCTGATTTGCATGCTCTTTCTATGTGGCCTTGTTTGTGGCATTTCCTACATGCCTTTTCTCGGAACCAGCAGTCGTTTGCATTGTGTGAGGATTTACCACACCTGTAGCATTTTTGCTTTTTTCCATTCAAGGACATTTGATGCACTTCGTTTTCTAAGCTTTTCTTTTGTAGCTCTGATGCACCCCTAGCTGCAGTTTCCATTGAGATAGCTAGTTTGAGTGCTTTCTTCAAATCTAGCTCGTTTGGACAATAGCCTTTTTTGTGTGCTTCTACAATGCATGCAACATACCAATCGATCTCTCAAGGCATCGTCAAGTCCCGTTTTAAAGTCACAGTGCTGCGAGAGTTTGCGCAGTTCGGCCATATACTCAGATATGCTTTCATCTTTCGTTTGATTCCTCTTATGAAAACTGAATCTTTCCGCTATCACTAGTGGTGCGGGATTCAAGTGCTTCTGCAACGTATCAACAATGTCTTCATATGACTTGTTTGACGGTTTAGCAGGGCTCAGGAGATTACGAAGTAGATTGTAAGTTTTAGATCCCATTAGACTGAGGAGGACGGAACTTTTTTTTTTTCATCCTCAAGATCATTAGTGTCGCAGTACAACTCCACTCGCTCTATGTATGATTCCCAGTCTCCACTTGAACTATCAAACTCCTCTACTTTTCCGACACAAGCCATTCTGGAAACGAAATCCAGATATTATCCGTTTATCCTTCCACTGTGTGCTATGCACCGTTACTCACGGATCCTTTGCTAGGTTTTGCTTTGTCTCCTGCTCTATTTCGTCCTTCTTTCCTTCCCACCGGTTCTCATTTCGGCAGTTGGTCGGGGTTCAGATTACTCGTCGCCAATTTGTTGTCTTTACTCCAACATAGTATATTTAAAAAAAGAAAGATTCAACTCAAAGGCAAGATGAACGTGACTTCTTTACTGAGCTTCACTTTTGTCTCAACGTTACACATATCAATACACTGGCGGATAACCGCTAGGTAACTCAGTAGCTAGGGGAGTTGTTCTGCTGAAGTAAATAGATCCACTTTACTTTATATACTACAGTAAACTTTACATCTTATATGCACAACAATACCAGTTTAGACTTTGAGCAACTTGGTAAAACTGTGTTGTGTAACATTAAATCATGCTTGGCTGCAACGGTATCGATGGCAGATCTCCTTCTATTCAGTGTTTGTATCTTCTTGGGGCAGCTCCACTCTCCTGCTACTGGTTGCTTCACCACATCAGTTCAGCGTTACACCGGCTGATGACGTTGCTGTGATTCACTTTGTCTGGTATTTTTGTGTTTTGGCAGTTCTGTGATCATGTCAAAGCAGCAACTTATATTAAAAAGTGTTTTATTTCCGTTTGAAGGCTGCACGCTTCCATGGAAGGACAACAGAAAATTGCATGTAATTACTAAAATCACGATACCCTCACTGAGAATCCCTCTGAAAAATGAACCCATTTAAATAAAGAAAACCCTCCACGGGTGATACCACGATAGAGTGCGTTTAGGCCTGTCGCGATAAACGATATATCTATTGATCGCACGATAAATTAAACCTATCGGCCTCATTTTAATTATCGGCTTTATTGTCTCTTCCTGCCTTTTTTTCTTTCTGTTGATGACACTGAATAAAAAAGGCTCTGCTCAGGTCTCTCTACTGACCCTCCCTTCCTCATTTCCTTGGTGTAATGTCCAGCGCACACTACACGAGTTGTCAGCCGATTGTCGGCCCATTTTCAAAACCTGAGAGACACATTAGCCGACAGTTCGATCGGGTTCGAATGTGCCGTGTGGTGTCCAGCCACATGGGGCCAAGATAATGGCTGCAAGTCCAGTTAACTAATTTTAAAACCAGGCATTAATGACTGCTTTACTTGAATCTACCTGTGATGCATGTGGCTAGAGTCAGCGTAAAGTCCTGACTGAAAGAGAATCATGATAACCCATTTATGTCACGTTAACGAAGAACAGCTGAAAACCTACCGGATTCATCAACTGTGGTAGCAATTTGCCTCCGACTCCTCCCTTTGTCATTTCTATATTCTTTGCACGAAATGTTGAACATTAATGTTGTTTCTACATATCATCTCCGATGTCCGCTGGATTTTGGGTTGCCCCGTGTCAGTTATTTGGGATTCCCCTCTGTAATTTCCTCTCAGAAAGCAGGAGGAGCATACGCGCTTTCTGATTGGCTACCTGTCACATTCAGCGTTAAGCTCCCAGTCGGGAGTCGTTTATCGCAATAATTTTTTAGACAATTAATTGCTCAGCAAAATTTGTTATCGTGACAGGCCTAAGTGCGTTCATTTTATAGCGTTACCACCGGTGCTGTAAGTGGTCCGGTATGAAACGGGTAGGACAACACTACCACAGCACTTTTAAATTTCAATAATCGGAATACCGCAATTGTTTCCGTTGTTATAAAAGAATTATGTCAGTTTGCCTTTTTGCCATTGATAAGTTTCCCGAACCCTGCGCACCATAGGGAGTAAAAAAAACAAACAAACTAAAAACAAAAAACGACGCGACATTGCGCAAAACTGAAACAGGAACATAAGCGGGATATAAAACGCAGCGACGAACTAGATGTGAATTATGGCATAAAAACAGAGAATCGGACGCTGAACAGTGGAAAATCAACACATGATGTGAAACATGACGATTAGGCGGCGCAGCAGGTGATGAGTGAAGATTAATGATGCTCAATAAATGATAAAATAAATCTAGCAACAGGAAAGAAACTAAAGTGGACATAGCAATAAACCAAGAGAACAATACTAATCAGAGAAAACTAAATAGAAATGAATGAAAAACAAAATGCAAGAATAAACTAAGAAACTAAAGTAAATACAGAGGAATAAACTGGTATGGCAAGTCATTTCCAGCAATACTTAATACAGAGGACTGTATGGCAAGAATAAACACTATTTCCAGATAAAAAGTAAAATATTGTTGAAATGTCATGGGTTTGTTGAGACCACATCTAATACTGAGAATAAATATATCTTACAGACATAACAGTAAATAACTTATCACTTATTCATGTTTTTAATTAGATTTGATTAAGAACCAGATTTGTTCTTTGT
>NW_015116436.1:42174-45847 GCF_001443285.1 Poecilia latipinna | reverse complement strand
AGCGTGTGATGAGTGAAGATTACTGGTGGTGAACGTTAATAAACGATAAAATAAATAGATGAATAAATAAATAAATAATGCTATGTCCACTTCTGTGGACATAGCATTGATATGGGAAGACATTTCGAGCAATACTTAATACAAAGGACTGTATAGCAAGAATAAACACACTATTTCCAGATAAAAGGTAAAATAATTGTTGTTGAGACCATATCTCAACTGAGAATAAATATATCTTACAGTCCATAACAGTAAATAACTTATCACTTATTTATGTTTTTAATTAGATTTGATATATTTATGTCTTCAATATTATTTTTCATGTCAATGTTATTGTCATGAGGCTGTTCACTCCATGACATTTTGAATTTGACTCATTAGGATTTCATTCTAAATATATACTGATCAATTTATGAAAGCAACCACTTTGTTACTAAATATGTGCCTATGGCAGGATTGTGTCCTTACGTGTTTAATGTGACTTCTGTATACGGACATCACTGGACAGCTTCTCAACATCGGGCATGTAAGATAAAACTTTAATCTTGACGCGGAAGTTAATGTAAGAATGCCTTCCCTGGAAATGTCTTTCCACATTAATGTATTTTTCAGACTATAAGCTGCTACATTTTCCCCATGCTTTGAACCATGCAGTTTATAGCCTGGTGCGGCTTATATACGTTTCCTTTTTTTAAATTTGTAGATGCAGCTTATATTAAGGTCCGCTCTGTAGTCTGGAAAGTACAGTACTCTTTTTGTTATTTGACAACTTCTTGCTACAGAGCAAACATTCAGGTAATCTTTCCGCACTGGCAATGAATGCAGATGAATGAGGCTGTTAACTCCATGACACTTTGAAGAATTGTAGAACCTCTCCTCAGCTATTTTTCTCTTTTCCCCTTTGCTATTCATTGCCCACCACACGTCGATATATTTACAACAGCCACCTGCCTCGCATCCCGCTCAGCTGACAGAAACGTGTCACAGGCTATGACGCAAATCTTCGTTGACAGAAATGTTGAAATTTAATATTTATTCTACACATTTTTATAGCATTGGAAAATGTTAAGAATGATTGTGTCATGTTTGTCCTCCTACAGAAACCATATTAAAACAAAAAATATATTTCCCACCCCCATCTTTTCTCATTTTCAAACATTTTGAAAAAGCTCCAGAGAGCCACTAGGGCAGCGCTAAAGAGTTGCATACGGCTCCAGAGCCTCGGGTTGCCGGTGTTCCCTTGACAGGGTGTCTGGGCTCCGTAGAGACCTGACACCCTACGGAGAAAACCCATTTCGGCCGCTTGTATCTGCGACCTTGTTCTTTCTTGTCATGACCCAAAGTTCATGGCCATAGATGAGGGTAGAGACATAGATCGACTGGTAAATCGAGAGCTTTGCTTTTAAACTCAGCTCTCTCTCCACCACGACAGAACGGTATAGCACCTGCTTCACTGCAGACGCTACGCCAATCCGTCTGTCAATCTCCTGCTCCCTTCTTCCTTCATTTGTGAACAAGATCCCATACTTAAACTTCAAGGTTGTGAATCCTCCCATATCTGGACGACTTGCTAATTTGTGCAGCGGTCTGAGACACTCAGTTTATGGATGCATCCTCCATGGGCTGGGGTGTGACCTGGCAGGGTCGGAGGCAGACTTGAAGTTTGCTTTGTAAATATTGATATTCTAGTGTTACGGTCCACACAGGACACACAACATAAGGAGTCCAGACCAAGTTACATATAGCAAAGAGGTTTTATTCAACCCAAGGCTTTACATAGAGGTACTGGGGAATTGTGGCAAAATAAACAAAAGTGTGGGAGCATTCACGAACCAGCCAGCAGTTGGCCGTTGGATTCGGGCCGCTCCCCTCACCAGATCACTCGCCCTACAACCAAAATCCGGAAAAACTTAGCTGGATGATCCCCAGACCCAACAACACAATGAGGTGGTAAACAAACAGAAAGGGGCATCAACAGAACAGGAGCAGGAGCGAGGCTTGGAGACATGCGACCAACCAGGTGCTCATCCAAACTTCCTCGCTCCCTGTTGGGTGGGGCTTTTTCCTTTTAAACCGTTTCCAGCCAACCGACTGCAAGGAGAAAAAAAACAACCAATTAAACAGGGGTTCATTCACAAAAATGACAGGGACCCGTCACACCTCCACCCTTAAATGCAGCATGGTGATTTCAATGCACCATGTAGCATCAGTAATAGGAATGGGACAATGTGTCAGCCAAGATGTTACCTTTGCCCTTTATGTGTTTTACCTCCAAATAGAAAGACTGGAGATAGAGGGCCCACCGCATCAGCCGCCAATTGGAATTGCGCATTTGCTGAATAAAGGCGAGCGGGTTATGGTCAGTATAATCTACAATTGGACCACTAGAGGAGCCCACGTAAACCTCAAAATGTTTCAAAGCCATAACCAGCGCCAGTGCCTCCTTCTCTACGTACATCTTTTGGTGTCTATTGAATTTCTTTGAGAAATAACACAGAGTGTTCTATCCCATCTGTACCGTCCTGCAAAAGAACTGCGCAGTACTGCACCTGTACACAGGTGCAGCAAGAACAGGTGCACTACTCAAGAGCGCTTTAACACATTCAAATGCATGTTGGCACTACGGTGACCAAATGAATGGAACTTTTGGACTTATCAGGTCAGTGAGAGACGTGACAGCAGAAAAGTTCTTACAGAAACTCCTGTAGTAACCCACCATTCCAAGAAAGCCCTGCAACTCACGTCGTGAGGAGGCAGTGGGATATGATGAAATAGCCTCTATTTTCGAATCCACTGATCTGACATGTCCATTACCCACCACTTTAACCAAATAAACCACAGTAGCACAACCAAACTCACATTTTGTGAGATTAATGGTCAAGTGAGCTTCAGTTAATTTCTGAGACACTGTTTTTATCTGTTCTAGATGTCCCTCCCAAAAGTCTGAATAAATGACAATGTCATCTAAGAAGCTTTACATCCCTTCACACCAGACAAAACCTTGTTTACCAGACGTTGAAAAGTTGCCGGCACATTACGCACGCCAAATGGCATCACTGTATATTGCAAAAGGGCATCTGGAGTCACAAATGCAGTGATTTCTTTGGCTCGCTCTGTCAGCGGAACCTGGCAATAACCTTTCAGCAAATCTAGCTTTGATTTACCAATATCTCGGAATTTTTAAGCCGGCCCGCACCATAGCCTCACACGGGCGGTCAGTATCAAGTTCAGGACTGGACAGCTCTTCCGAGGGACTTGACTCAACCGACTGTGCCAATTCACACACCCGATGAAGACAAAAACAAAATGAAGACAAACAAAATGCACTGATGTAGTCACTGCCCATACTTCTGTATGGGCAGTAATTTTGCATACTTTTTTGCAGTAATTTTGCATACTTTTTAAAGTCTAGTGGAACCTCTCCAGCACCCCCTGGCTCTCCGGATGATAGGCGCTGGACCAGCGATGTGTAATATCAAGCTGTTTCAAAACTTGCTTAACCCTTGTGTTTACAAATGGGGTCCAACCGATCCCACACCCGTATCACTTGCATCATTTGCCTCAGTCCTCGTACATTTGCCTCAGTCCTCGCATGCACAAGGGTTAAAAATATGCAACATAAAATTGGTTCCTTGATCAGTCTGAACTACTCTTGGCAAACCAAACAAAGAGA
>NW_015116436.1:23970-38961 GCF_001443285.1 Poecilia latipinna | reverse complement strand
ACATAAAATTGGTTCCTTGATCAGTCTGAACTACTCTTGGCAAACCAAACAAAGAGAAGAACTTCACCAAGGCAGCCACAACTGATGGCGCAGTTATTTTGCGTAAGGGTATAGCCTTCGGAAACCGAGTTGATACACACATCACCGTTAACAAAAACCTATGATCAGATTTGGTTCTTGTAAAGGGACCAATATAGTCCACCAAAACACGGTCAAAAGGTGCATCCACCACAGGAATAGGATGTAAAAGATGAGGTGTAATTATTTGATTGGATTTCCCTGAGATCTGACACACCTCACAAGTTTTATAATATTTCCTCACATCTTTTTTTAACCCTGGCCAGCAAAATTACTGCAAAATGCGGTCATATGTTTTGGTCACCCCCATGTGACCAGCCATTGGATTTAAAATGGCAAGGCAAAATTTTGTTGCTACCACAATTTGATTAACTGTCCGCCAATCATCTTCTCCGGTGGCCTGTGATGACATCCATTTACGCACCAGCAAGCCATCTACACAAAATATCCTTCATGCAATTTCTCAACTTCTTCATTTGACACAACATGGTTGTGCAAAGGGAAAAGAGAAGAATCACAACTTTGTTCCAGGATAAGATTTTCTCTCGACATTTTGTCGTCAAGAGCCTCCTACTGGCCCACATCATATGAAGCTTCCACAGGAGGTGAAACGACGTACCCACAAGGTCCGAGTTAATTTCCCTATTTAAAGGGTCATCTGATAACACGCTTTTCTCCATGTCGATCACATCATCGGTGTCCAGTTCAATGTTTTTCCGGGCCATAGCGTGAGTAACCGCGCACACGGGGAACACCTTTGGATATTTTCTCTGCAGCTCATCTGGGGCATCAGATATCACTGGAACTGTGATGACTTCCAGATTAATCAAAATTTTACCACTGGCCAAATCGTTTCCCAGAATCGTTTCATTCGGAAAACTGAACTTGCGGTAACCACCACTTCACCAGAGGTGAATTTGAATTTAAAAAGGTCTCATCATGTAACTGTAGAACACTATCGAGAATAATGGATCTAGATGCCACTGTGTCCCTCAAGATCGTCACAGGTACTCTTTCTCTCCCCACCATGGAGACACTCCCTTTCCTAAGAAGGGTGCATAGATTCCCAGCTCTGCTGTCACCGCCTAATACTGAGGATGAAACTAATACTGGGGGTGGCTAAACCGCCGTGGCTGGTTTGGATGACAAGGGCTTTTTGTTAAGCAAAAATCATGCTTATTGCAGTGAGCGCAAACTGGGCTTCTACCAACTCCACCTTCAAAGCGATGTTCCACCTCAACGTCGGGCTTTGCAGGAGGTGGGGTGCTACGGTGTGGCACATACGGCTGCTTTTCAAATACATTTTTATGAGTCAAAACATACTCATCTGCCAATACAGCCGCCTTGGAAATTTCAAAAACCTTCTATTCATTTATATATGTTGCAATCTATTTTATTAAACAGTTTTTAAATTCTTTCATCAGAATTAGATCACGTAACTAAATCTTTTCACGCCCTGTGCCAAACACCAACGATCAAATAAGACCTCCTTATCATAACTCTGACCTTCAGCTTTAATAAGACAGCGAAACTTTTGCCTATATGCTTCCGGCACAAGCTCATATGCTTTGAGAACAGCTGATTTCACTGTGTCATAATTCAAACTGACATCATATGGAAGTGAAGCATAGGTCTCTTGAGCTTTTCCCGTAAATACGCACTGCAGTAATAATGACCAAAACTGTTTTGGCCATTGTAATGATGTAGCCACTCTCTCAAATAGGATAAAAATATGTGTCCACATCATTTCCGGAAAAGGTGGTATCAAACGAATGCACTTGCTTATATTAACCCTTGTATGTAGAAATGAGGTCCAACCGACCCCACACGTGTAAAACTTATATCGTTTACCTCAGTCCTCACACACACAAGGGTTAAAGGTAGAGGAACCCCACAGACTAGACGAGCTGCTCAATTCAAGCTCTTTCAAACGAGCTTCTTTGTTTGCTTCAGTTTCCAATTTACGCAGTTCAAACTTATGATCCAATTCCCGTTCTCTGAGAGCCATACGGCGGAGTTCAAGCTGTAATTCCAACTCAAGAAGATCAGGAAAAGCCTTTTCAGTCCCAGCGCCCTGACACTGTTGAGGGCTAATCTGGGCATCAAGGCTAAGCTGAGGAGCCGGGTCAAAGTTAGTTTGAATATCAGCATTAGAATTAACTTGAGGATCACCATCAGAACTAGTGTGAGGAAGAACACCAGCGTCAATCAAAGCAGAGACAATTTCAGATTTCATAAAAACCTCATGGTAAGAAAAAAAACAATCTTGTCAGGAAGAAAACAAGCATAAATCTCCTTAATTTAAGATATTTAATCTTGCTAAGATTTCAGTTTTTGCAGTGATGGGCACAAGCTGTTTATGCTAACAAATGGGTGGTCTTTCCAATCTGGTGGCATGATAAAGGGCAGGATCCGGTGCAGTGTTCAGTTTCTGACATACTGACCTTCCTGCAAGCATTACTTGATCAGTGACAGTCTCTATCTACCTTGAAAGTATATGAGGATAATATTTCCTATTGGCGTGTTTGATTGAATGGTTGCTTGGTTGGCGAAATAAGGACATTGTGCTGTTCTTAAGAGGTACTTGGCGTACCCATCCAACCGCTCTGTGGTGTGTGATCTTTCTCTGGTGCTTTAGGCTCTTCGGCCCCCCATGTTTGAGGCCTTTGCATCTGCAGACCTCAAATGGCTCTCATTGAAGATGGTGTTCCTTTTGCCAATGTTTTCTGCAAAGCGTGTGGGGGAATTGCAGACTCTTTTGATACCTGAGCCCTGCTGCCGGTGGAACCCTGAGAGCTGAGGTGTCACACTGTAACCTGATGTGTCATTTATTCATAAAGTGTCACTGGTGGCAAGCTGTACCCAGACACTCCATCTTGCCTGGTTTGACACCGGGGGCCCCTTTGGATATCTGTGCCCTGTTCGTGCTCTTAAGGAACATATATCAATTCCACTGTGTTTCCAAAAAATGAATGGCCTTTTTGTTTGCTATGCGGACTCACGGAAAGTTCAGGCCCTTTCTGAGCCGTAACTTGCACACTGGGTTATGGATTTGATCGCAAAGGCTCTTGCTTTGCAGGGTTGTCCACTGCCAGCAGGTGTGAGGTGCTATTCTACGAGGGTCATGTCCTTTGCATCTCACGAGAAGGTTGAGCGATTGATCGCTGGGTGTCATGCGACTATATAGATTCGCATTGGTCACCGGCAGGTCACCAATGCGATTAATTGTTGTGATTAATATTCGACCTGCACATGGGCAAGAATGATTATTCAGTGCTCAAAGCACTGCCTCAGGTGGGCATATGGGATTCATGGAACCGTAGTTACAGTGGCAACCTTCGTTTTGCTCTGGAACTCTGTTGTTCTTGATTTTATCCACTTTGACAATCAACCGTACTTCCATCTGAATAAAAAGGTAATCCTCATAGCACAATTCTGCCACCACCATAATGTTTGCCAATTTCTTGGATTTATCAGACTATAACACATTGTTTCATGTTAATGTGTATTTAAAGGACTAACTCTGAAGTCAAAAGAAAAAGTCTGGTTAATCTGAAATCTCACAAAACCCTGCAGTTCCTCTGTGTTCCTCATGTTGAAGACCTCTGTTCTGTTCTATAAGGTTCTGCTCTAGTTCCAGAGTGAAAAGTTCTGACCAGACATGTTGCTAATGCAAGGGCAGCAGAATGTTTTTGTGTCCTTACTGTGTGTGACGAAGCAGACAGAAAGGTGACAGACATGATCTCACACCAATGATTGATATTGATATGATATTGATTCAGGCCCGGGTTGTCTCTCCCTTCCTGGGTCCTCCCTCTGACTACGCTGTGGTGAAAATGATCCCTGATGAGAGGCTGCCTCCGCGAAACCTCCATCGTGTGCGTGTGGGCAAGACACAGGCCTTGCTGAAATGGCAGCCACCCTTCGACACGCCAGACGGCCCCCTGGTATGAGACTGTCACTCTGCTCTGAGACGTTGCCATGTTGGTGCTTTTAAAGGGGCAGTGTCATGTAATATTTCACATTATAATGTTATCCCCTCATCAAAAACATAACCTGGAGTATTGCTTTGATTCTTTCATGCATGTTTGAAAAAAAAATATTTTATTGCCATGGCAACCACTTAGCTGTGCGAAACACTGTGCATGCCAGCCCCACCCTCTAAGTTTCTGAGCTTCCGCCTGACAGAGCATCCCTCCCTTGTAACTCCCCCACTCCTTCAGACTAGCCAACAGCAATAAGCAAACACCTTGTGGAACTGAGAATTTGCAGAGCTCATTGTATGAGCTACTTCTCAGTGAATCACCGGTAAAAATGTTGTGGAAGGGTTAATAGAGGAGCCATGTTGTGATGACTTCCTCATGCTGGAGTTTCAGAAAGAGCAAAAATTTTAAAGAAACAGAGGCCCAATTTCAAGACACTAAATTGCAAAATAAATTTTTAAGTCACATTTGATATTTATAGCATTTGTATTACAATTGAAGTTAACATATTTACTTGATCGTGCTATAAAATAGCACTGTATGCCTGAAAAATTTGCAATGATGCCCCTTTAGCTTTACTTTGGGAATTTATGTGAAAGAATACCCAGTTCAGTTTAAATGCTTGTGATACACCCGGTGTGCTTACCTACTCTGTTTGCATGTCCATCCCCTAAGACATATGTGATCCACGTGAAAGATGTGATCAGGAAAGGGGAGAGGGACTACAAGCTGACCACCAAGAACAACACGGTGGAGTACCTGCTGAGAGGCCTGGAGTCGGGAGGAAGGTACAGCGTCTCCGTCCGCCTTCGCAATATGACCAAGGAGGCCAGCTTCACCCTCAACACAGGTCTGTCAAAGCCACTCCTCAAAGGATGGAGTTTAATCAATTGTATACTTTCTTCCAAAAAAGTGGTCAAAGTTTCCACCAGCTTTCACGCCCAAACATAAATAATTATTGCAAGGTAGCACAAATATATCCATTGGTGGAGATGTGTGACTCCTCCTACACAGCAAAATGGAAGGAGACTGAATGTACAAGCAATGGTGTCCTCTTGCAAGCAGCAATTGGAAATATAGACTTAATAAAAGACCTTAAAGAACTCAATCCATGTTCAGGATCAGCACTCAAGACCTGGTCAAAATTAGTAAAAGAAAATAAAGAGTCCTGTTTGCCAATCAGATGGATAGCATATGACCAAGACTTTACCCCAAATTAAACAGATAATACTTTTAAAAAAATGGATTGAAAAGGGCGTGGTAAAATACAATATCATAAAGGCTGTTTGAGGACCTTTCAAGAAATTAATTATGCAAAACTATGGTCTCAACAGACATTTTTTTCGTTATCTACAAATCTGGCATTATTTAGAAAAAATAAATAAAGATGAACCAGACTGGGCTTTTGTTGGCATCTTAAATACCTTTCTAAAATCATATCAACCAACCTCCATTATTAAATTAACATCCAAAATGTATAATGAGCTACAAAACATAATATATTAAAAATAAATGGGACAAGGAAGAGAACCATCAAATTCACATTGAAGACTGGTTAGACATTTTGAGTAACTGTTGGAAATGTACATCATCACTAACATATAGGGAATTTGCTTGGAAGATTGTTACACGCTTTTTCAAAACACCAGCTCAAAGGGGCAGAAATGCAGCTAGAACATGCTGGAGGTTATGTGGGTCGAAACAAGCTGGGCATTTTCATATTTTATGGAGCTGTCTTAAGCTACTTTCTTACTGAGGGATAATTAAGCAGTGTGGAGGCTGTTATTGGGGCCAATTTCACTCTAAACTTTGAGACTATTTTCTTGGGCAAGCAAACAAACTGTGTAAAGGGATTTTATAAAACATACATGTTCAATATAATGCTAATTGCCAGTACAAAAGCACTCACTCGGAAATAGATGACGGAGAAAATGCCCACACTAGAAGACTGGATAAACATCATCCAGGACATTAGCAAGATGGAGGAACTGACATTTGCATTGACACTGGAGCAAGACAGATTTGAAAAATGTTGGACCCCATAGCGAACTTTCATGAACACCAGATCTGAACCTAATGAAAGTGAGGTGACACCCATTGTTTCTTAGCTCCTCTGTTCGGTTTAGACCATTTGCTTTACGGTTCAGAAAAGTTGTTTCAATGTGATATTTGGTTTGTTCATTCTTTTTCCTCCCCATTCTTCTGAGAGGGAGGAGGAAAGAAGGGAAAAATAAAAATAAAAAAGAAAAGTGGAACACTAGATACTGGAGATGGTATAATCACATGTAGGGGTATGCTGTATAGATCAATATAACAAACTGAATAGATGATTGTATAAGACTATACTACCGTTTGTAAAGAGACGAGATGCAGATTCTTCATGTTGTTCCTTAATAAAAAAAATAATGAAAAAAAAAAGGTTTTGTCAAAGAGCAGTGGAGTTTTGAAGACTGCAGAGTTCTTGGTGATGACTGAGGATCTGCATCTTCACATCCCAGAGGACCATCTTCTCTTTCCAGAGGATGAGGACGCAGACCTGCAGGAGGGTGTTGGGTTCCCAGCATGTGAAAGGTCTGACCTTGAGGAGGGGGTGTCGAGAAAAGTCGAGCTCATCCCACTTCCCCATGCTGGAGATTTTAGTTTAATAACAATAAATAAAGTTATCTTTAAAACTGATTACACAGGTGACATCAAGACCCAACAGTAGAGTCAAACTGTAATAAAATTAATCTGGTTGTGTGTGTTGTTATTGTGTCCTGCAAACTTTGCTTTAATTTTACTTTTTTTCTATTTAATCATAAAAAATCATAGTCAGACAGAAAGAGTTATGAAACAGGAAGAGCAGGTTTCCTGGAGAAAGAGGAAGTTTCCAGCCTGCAGTGAATAAAAATAGTTCAGACTGCTCATTTTGGGCATTAAAGGTTTAAAGAATAAAATCTAAACATTTTGAGGAATTGAATAAAACCCAGAGTAAAATACTTAAATTAATAATGATAACTTATGATTAAAACAATAATTAATATTGGTTTAACCAGTGGTTGATGTTGGTTTGATTATAAGAATATTTACACTTACTCTTACACTTATGGAAGTACTTAAAGGTGAAAGAAGTAACTGTAACTTTGGTGTCAAATAATTAGAATAATGGATTATTCTTGGTTTCTTTTCAGAAATGTCTGTAATAACACATTATGATTATGGGAGTAACTAATAAGTAATGGTTATTATAATATAAGTGAATGCTAAATCAGGGAAACTAAGGGGTTATGGATGTGATTTTGACATTGAACTTGAAATGGTGTAAAATGTGTAACTGTAATCAAAGGTCACTGATGTTGTGTTGGAGGTAGATGGTAGGTGAAAAGTCAGGGAGAAAGAGGAACTGATAGGAGAGCAGAGGTGACCAAGACATTAGGTCATTAGAACAGACATCATGTCACCAAGACGGTGATGGATATGAGATCATCGGTCTAAGCAGTCAGCCAATGAAACAGGCACAGCAACAAAGCTGGCCAATACAAACTCACCAAAAGGATGGATAAACCCTTTATAAGGTGGCTGCAACAGAGGAATCTTTGGTTGGATCCTTCAGGCAGCTTCGAGCCAAGATCGAGATGGACAAAGAACTCTGCAGCTGAAGAGGAGCTGGAGCCACAGAGCCGAAGACTGTTCTGCACATGGGGACCAAACCCGTTAGCCTCACAACATCTTGCTTCAAATTGCACTTCTCTCATCAGCTGGGTTCGGGACCACAAAGACAAAGACTAAGGCAAAGATGAAGATAAAGACAAAGGCAAAGAGGAAGAACTGGTGTGTTCCTTCCGTGAGACCAGCTCGTCTACATCTCGATGGACCAGAAAGATCGTGAGATGAGGAGAAAGGAGCTACAGAGCTGCAAGACAAGAAGCTGAGGATCGCTACGCGCATGAGGAAGTCACCCTGAGGCCCGAGACCTGCCGCTCTAAGTCAGTACTCTTCCTGTACTGAGAGCCTTCTGCTGCTGCAACAACTTTTTCATCATCAGGCCAGTTCTGGGGTTCAAGATGCCAACCTCCGTCTGTCTCTCTCAAAATTTCCCTTTTTTAGTTCACAGTGTCAGCATTAGGGAAAGAAAGATAGGCTAGATTATTGATTTTACTTATTTGATTATTTCTGCTACTGATTTAAGCTGTACTGACCCTTTAAAAATTCCCTTACTAATAAAATAATTAGCATTAAGAAAATCTAAGATGTTGTGGACATTCAGTTAATGAGTCACCTTAAAGTTCTTTGATGGTTGTAAAATAGCTATAAAGTTTGATTCTGGGAGCAAAAAGTGGGAAATGTTTTATAGGTTGCTTTTAGCCAAAACAACACCCTTGGGACTCTCCCGAGTCACTAAAACATACCTGGTTCAGTAACAAGTGCAAGTTGTAATAAGAGAAAGAGCGACCGTTAACAGGTGTGCTCTGTGAAGCTAGCTGATTGCGGGCTGCTCGATCTGGCTAGTTCACAGGGTGAAAAAGGGTGGGACATCTGGAGGCAGAGGTCGTTAGAAACCAGGCTAGTCTTTCTCGCGCCCAGCTTAAACAGAATGTCCTCTATATTCTCATCTGTAGTAATACTCAGGAGTTAGAGGCTTCTCGGACCCGTTAGACCAGGGCTCCCCAAACTACGGCCCGCGGGCCGGATCCAGCCCGAATCCACATTTGGTCCAGCCCCCTGAACAATACCAGAGAGCATTCAGATTTTTTTTCATTTCCCGTATTTTCCGGACTATGAGCCGTTTATATGTGGATTTTTCTTCAACCACCAGGGGGCTCTTTAGCAGTATGTGAATCATTGGAAGTCTCGGTTACTTGCGTGTCAACATTGAGCCTACAAGCAGCAAAATGAGTAAGAAACAGATCAGATGCCTTTGAAAAGTTTATTTACAAAGGGGAAAAGGTCCAGAGAAGAGACAGGAGAATGGATTTATCTCGGACCGGTAGGTGAGTCCCACTCTACAAGCCCGCTCTGCGTAACATGCGGCGACCAGCTGCTAATGAGGCAATGAAGCTTCAAACTGCTTCGTCATGTAGAGACCAAGCAGGCTGTCGATATAAGCAACACTTCGGGTGTCATTGTCTCCCATCACTCCCAGATGGGACCGTCTCGTTGCAGAGAAACAAGCTCAGGGCTCTGTTAGTCATTTTCGTGAGTTAAAATGTTCACGAAAGTAAAATGCTCGTTTTTGTGGCGCATCTGTATCTTATTTTGAAGGGATATGTAAACGTTACCATAGCGACCAGAGTCAGAGAGCGTTTTGGCAGTGGCCGAGTAGATGAGTAGAGCTTATGAGTCTTAAGTCTGGTTTAGACGGCAAGATTTATGAATTGTTGGCCAATTCTCCAAACCTTTGTGACCACAGAGCTGATAAAAGTACAACAGGTTCGATCGGTTCATGTTCAGCCGCATGGCAGGAGCAACACACCACACGAACCGATTCCAGTCAAGAACATCGCGATTCCAGAAGAAAATCCACAAAACTCCCAACATAGCATACGGGAATTTAGAATAACCAAACACGGATGACGATGTAGAAGCAATAGTGACAGTTTGTGGACTCATTTTAAGAGATAAAAGACGTAACAAAAAGAAAAGGCGGTGGATGAAAGACAGCGGGAGCAGCCGCTCTATTTGCTGCTATGATTTGGAGGTGACTGTGTTTTTTCATAGTTAACATTTTTAACTGAATAAACATAATAATGACCTTTAGATTTAATAATAAACATTTCCACATATCATCTCCGATATCCACCGGACTCTCAGTTACGCGATATGTCAGCTGTTTGGGACTCCCCTCTGTTCTTACGTCACCGCGCTTTTTGATTGGCTACCTGGCCAACCGCCAATAAAATCCAAGAAGAAGAAGAAGAAGATTGGCTACCTATCACATTCAACAGGTCGTATTCTCGTTCCCAGTCAGGGAAAACCCCACAGGCTGCGATAAAAGGGCCAAGACAACCCAAATAGGGCATATTCAGTATTTAGTGGGAGCACCAACATGCAGAAGCCTTATCTGACTGTTCATCCCCCACCTCCACTCTCCCTCCAGGGGCGCAACAAAATCTACACGTCTTGACTGGTCTGCAGTAATAAAAAGGTTAGGGACCAATGATGTATATCATGCTAGTAGCAGACACGAAGGATCAGCTCTTCAGTTCTGTTAAATCTAATCTGGGTAACTTTTTCTTTTTCAACCCTAATAAATGTGATGTTCAATTGACCTGTTATGACTCAGATTTTGGGTGTCCGACCCCCTCTGCTGCTGCTGCATCGCTTTGGAAAACCTGGAGCGGCAGGTTTATATGTGTATGTTTACTGGTTTAAAAAAAAAAACTTTGGGGTTGTGGCTTACAGTCCAGTGCGGCTCATAATTCGGAAATACTGACTATAATCCTTCCTGGATTTTTCCTGTGAAGAACCCAGAGGGGGTTATTTAGTTATTTATTTTCTGACTTGTTTTGTGAAGAACCCAGAGAGGGTTATTTGATTGTGCTTTCTGGAAAACAACACATTTTTACATTTAGGCACTCCTGCAATCGTCACACTTTTTCTGTTACAAACTGACTCCGGCCCCCACCAAGGAAGGGAAAAGTTATGTGGCCCTCACAGGAAAAAGTTTGGGGACCCCTGCGTTAGACGGAGAGCTGGAAAGCACATCTACCTCCTCTCAGAAGGGGAAGTAGAGAGAGAGAAGAGGGGAGGGGGGTGTTGCGCAACAACAGTTTCCACCAGAATAAACCAGAAGCTTGTTAATGCCGAAAATTCTGCATAATTCAGAACAAACTGGCTAGTGGGGCAATTCAATACATATTCATGTGGATGTTTTTAGATGTTTGAGCTTTTACGCATCCCTTAGACAAGGGGTGTCAAACTGCAGTCCTCAAGGGCCGCTGTCCTGCAGTTTTTAGATGTGCCACAGGTACAAAACACTGGCTTAATTACCTCCTCCTTATGTAGAGCCTTCCAGAGCCTTGCTAATGACCTAATTATTCCATTCAGGTGTGGTGCAGCAGAGGCACATCTAAAAGTTGCAGGGTAGTGGCTCTCCAGGACTGGAGTTTTACACATGTGCCTTAGACCTTGTGTAAATCAGAAAATTCTAAAATTAATGTAGAATTGTCCAGCTAATTTATAACTTTAAAAATCATTATAGTTTTATTTGATAAAAGCAAAAAAGGCCTGCAATATTACTATCAATATCGGCCCAAATAGTTTTATGTTGCTGCACCTCTAATATTTTTTGATATCTCTGCAGCAAAATCTTTTAAAATATTGCTACACCATATTATAATCAAAGTTGCAATCTTTTGGTAAATACTATAAAATTGTGGTCACTTCAATTTATAGTCATCATAACGGTGGGATTCTAATTCAGATCCAGCGTTAGCATGGAGTTAATGTCATTCAAGTCTATGAATTCATGTAGGCGTCTGATTTTAACTGTAATTTTGCTCAAAGAGCAGCAAAATCATTTATTATTTCCCTCCTTTTCAGTTCCTTTGCCCGCTCCAGAAGCCTTGAAAATTCTGACAGAAAATGACCATGTGTTCCTCTTCTGGAAGAGCCTTGCAGTCCAAGAGAAGGGCTTCAATGAGAGCAGGGTGAGAAATTACTGACTGCTGCATTCCTTTACAAAGACTACCGCCACCTCACCACTTCCTAGACCAGGATATGCACAGGCTTATTTGCTTGATCCAACCCTAACATTATATTGTTGTCTACTAAGATAGGAATACAGATAACATTTAAAGTTGTTTGAACCCCACAAACTCTACATGTCAAATAAATGCTCTAACATCTCAACATGAGTATAACAAAGAATACAGTCACCACTATCCAAACTATATTGTTATATTTGGGAGTGGCACAGAGATATAACGCTTTAGAGTTCAGAGACTATCTTTTATTACTGCCACATACTGGTTTTGTATGTTCCTTCACATTAGTAAGATTGTCTGCTTTAGTGGGTCTGATAAATCCTATAGTCTGTGATCTATCAGGAGATGCTGTTGTTAAATGATCCCCAGTCTTTCAGTTGGGAAACATAATCCAGTCAGCAGAGTGAACACTTTCTATTTCCAAAATCTTGGATGACTGCAAGTCACATTTGCACAAACCACATACAGAGGCCTTAGTCCCTCACACACCTGTCACAGGTCCGAGTCTCGCATCTCAAAGTCCACAACCTTTGCCACATGACCTTTCCCTCACTCATTACCCACCTTCCTGTCTGACCACTCTTAAATAAAGGCCACAAGAGCAAATACAATCTTTAAGAAAAAAAGACAGAAGTTCAACCACTAGAAGCTTGTAAGTCAGTGTGATTTACTTACTGATATATTCTACTGCTGTTATTCATAGGGATATGAGGTCCATATGTTTGACAGTGTGACCAACCAGACAGCTTATCTGGGAAACACCACAGAGACTTACTTCCGCATCAGCAGTCTGCTGGTGGGACACAACTACACATTCTCGGTGCAGGCCAGGTGCCTGCTGGGTGGCCAGCTGTGTGGGGAACCTGCACTCCTGCTCTACAACCAACAGACAGGTACTGGTGATCCTCCAGAACTTCCAGGGAGGGATTATCGCACAGATTGATGAAGCTGGGTTTAATGAGGAGTGCAAACCACATGATAAATACTCAATTTGTATGCTACAGTTGCTAATGTCAAACATCCCATGCATTAGAAAGGGAAATCTTAATTTCCTTTTTTTGACGTTGTTTTTCCCACGTGTTCAGGGAGCAGAGAAGCATCCCACAGAGATAACCATTCCAGAGATATGGCAGCAGTGGTGGTTCCCGTCCTCTTTCTGCTGGTGGTGGTCGTGGGCAGCGGCCTAGTAGCGCTCTACATACGACACCGTCGGCTGCAGAACAACTTCACTGCCTTTGCCAACTCCCACTACAACTCCCGCCTGGGTTCTGCCATCTTTTCCTCTGGGGATGAATTAGGTAACTGTAAAGGCTTTTACACATAGCAAGTTAAATCAAGTTTGGTACATTTTGGGGGGGATTTTATGTGATCAATCAAAATAGTAGCACCAACTGTAGAGTAGAAGAAAAATGTGGTTTTTAAAGGACAGAATGATGAAAAATCAATTTTTTTTGAGCGTTCTATCATGTTATAATGTTATTCCCTCATAAAAAACATACCTTGCTTTGATTCTTTCATGCATGTTTGAGAAATCCTTTTAATATCTATGGTAACCCTGGCAGGGTTTCCCCCAGAAAACTTGATAAGCCCGGTGGTAGGGGCGCCGAGGTGGTCCACCGGCGTTCCTCCAGCAGTCCACCATGATTTTGTATTAAAAGATGTTAAGTAGACAGGAAATGTAAAAATATTAAATATTAAATGCAATTTAAACCCACAACTACNATTCAACAGGTCGTATTCTCGTTCCCAGTCAGGGAAAACCGCACAGGCTGTGTTAAAAGAGCCAAGACAACCCAAATAGGGCATATTCAGTATTTAGTGGGAACACCAACATGCAGAAGCCTTATCTGACTGTTCATCACCCCTCCACTCTCCCCCGCGGGGCGCAACAAGATCTCCATGTCTTGACTGGTCCGCGGTAGTAAAAAGGTTGGGGACCACTGATTTATCTCATGCTAGTAGCAGACACGAAGGATCAGCACTTTTACTGTTACCGTTCGGAACTTACCGTAATCAGTTCAGTTAAATCTAAACTTGGCAACTTTTTCTTTTTCAACCGTAATAAATGTGATATTCAATTGACCTGTTATGACTCAAATTTTGGGTGTCCGCCCCCCTCTGCTGCTGCTGCTGCATCGCTGTGGAAAACCTGGAGCGGCAAGTTTATATGTGTATGTTTACTGGTTTAAAAAAAAAAAAAAAACTTTGGGGTTGTGGCTTACAGTCAAGTGTGGCTCATAGTTCGGAAAATACTGACTATAATCCTTCCTGGATTTTTTTCTTTGAAGAACCCAGAGGGGGTTATTTAGTTATTATTTATTTCATTAATAGTGTTATTATTTATTTCCTGACTTGTTTTGTGAAGAACCCAGAGAGGGTTATTTGATTGTGCTTTCTGGAAAAAAAATATATTTTTACATTTAGGCACTCCTGCGATAGTCACACTTTTTCTGTTACAAACTGATCTAAATGTATAATTAAAATACTTTGTTGTAAATATTTGGTACATTTTACAAAAAAATCATTGTAAGCAAAACATGAGGACATGAAATGTTGCTGCAAAAAAAGAATCACCCAGTTAGTTCATACAGATTGTAAAACTCACTTAGAACTAGAAAAATAGCTGTTCCTAGCGAAACAGCCGTGAGAATGCATATTTGCAGAATGACTGCTGCAGAAATGCAAGAAAAAGTGAAGACAAGCATAAAAAGTAGAAGAAAGGAGAAGAAATAGAAATAGTTGAAACAGTTGAACAGTGAAACGTAGCAAACAGTATAAATTAGCAGAAGCGGAAATCAGTACAAAACCAGAAATAGTTGAAACACTTGAACAGTGTTTCAACTATTTCCTATGTTGCTATAGCAACATATGAAAAAGCATAAAATAGCAGAAGCAGAAATTATTACAAAGCCAGAAATATTTGAAGAAGTGAAACAGGAAAACAAAAAGCATACAGGAGCAGAAGAGGCAGAACAGTTTGATATATGAATTGCTAAAATTGATTAAAGATTGCAAAACACCTTAAAAGTGAAACAGAGCTTAAATAGTACAGAAAGAAATTAGTGCAAAACCAGATATAATTGAAACTATTGAACAGTGAAACAGCAAAAAGCTGAAATTAGCAGATGGAGTAAAAGAGATCAAAACCAAAAGCAAAAAGGATCAGAAGAAGCAGAACATTTTCATATATTAATTGCTAAAATTGAATAAAAATTGCAGAAGAACTTAGAAGATAGTAAAAACCA
>NW_015116436.1:14410-19189 GCF_001443285.1 Poecilia latipinna | reverse complement strand
CGTTCTCTGGCAGTGTTACGACGCCACCGACTGGCCCGGCATACTTACTATTACATCATTAAGGGGGTGTCAAACTCCAGTCCTCAAGGGCCGCTGTCCTGCAGTGTTTAGATGTGCCACAGGTAAAAAACAGTGGAATGAAATGGTTTAATTACCTCCTCCCTGTGTAGATCCGTTCTCCTGAGCCTTGCTAATGACCTAATTATTCTTTTCAGGTGTGGTGCAGCAGAGGCACATCTAAAAGTTGCAGGACAGAGGCCCTTGAGGACTGGAGTTTGACACCCCTGTCACGAGAGGACCCAAATTTGGGTCCTCTCGTGAATGACAGGTTAAGAAACTACTGCTATCATTGTTACAGGTCTTACTGTTTTCTGTCAAACTCTTCTGGAATACAGACATGTCACACCTTCTCCTATTCCTTCAATGTATTTCTCTGCTGTGCTCCGTTTCTGTCTGTGTCAGTATTCTGTGTATGCCTTTTGCTTTACTGGTTTTACTGTCTACAAAGATCTTTTGCAAACTAATCAATTTTACCAATTCATATATTAAAATATTCAGATTTCTGTACTAGTTTTTGCTTTTTGCTATAATTTATTTTCAACTCTTTCAGGTTTGTACTAATTTCTGCTCTTCTAATTTAAGCTTTTTGCAGTTTTCCTTTTCAGATTTTTCAAATATTACAGGATTTATACTTATGCTTTTGCTAATCTATACTACATATTTTGTTGTATGTTACTATTGTACTTTTTCCAAATATTTAAGGTTTTATACAAATATATAAATATTCTATTTGCTACATACATGGATGTAGCATTTTTTGTGCTTTTTTCCTACTTCTTATGCTTTGTTCAGATTTTTTTAAACTAATTTCTGTTTCTTCTAATTTATATCTTTTACTTTTCACCTCTTTCAACTATTTCAGGTTTTATATTAATCTCTGCTTTTGCTAATTTGTATAATTTTTTTCTATTTTTATTAGTACATTCTTCAGGGTTTTTTTTTTTTTACTAATTTCTGATTCTGCTAATTTTTGCAATTCTTTAGCTAAATTTCACAAATTGGCAAAAGATGTCTACCATGCATGACAGTAGCTTTCTTCTGCTTTTTTCTACTTCATATGCTTTGTTCTGCCTTTTCTTGCATTTCTGCAGCAGTGATTCTGCAAATATGCATTCTCACGGCTGTTTCACTAGGAACAGCAATTTTTCTAAAGGCGTTTTCATACTGCAGGGAACGGTACGGAACGGAACGGTTCCAGCCCTGTTGTGTTCGCATTACACTGAGGGCGCCATCGAAGCGGTAACAGACGTCATTATTTTTGAAACTAAACAATGGTTTCGATGTAGCGGCCGACTGTACTCGTTCATCAGCGAGTAAGCGTAGGAAAAACAATACCTCATCATTAGACCAGGTGATTGCACTTCAGTTGAGACGAATCCATTGCTAATTAAAACTAGTAATAAAAATATTAAAAAGAGCACTCTTTACAAAATAAAATACAGTTTAGTGAGAGCCAGCTGTCAACGGAAATTCAACGTCTGACTCCATAACAACCAGCGGCCAATCAGCTGCTGGTTTTAAGCAGAACCGCTTGGCCGGCACGATTGGAACCACAGCTCTTGTGTTTCCATGGGGCCGGGTGGAACCGGTCGCAAGTTGTAATGCGAACACGCTCGGAACAGTTCCGTTCCGTACCTTTCCGTGCAGTGCGAAAGCGCCTTAATTATATTTAGAATTTATTGAAATGTATTTTTTTTAACTAACAGGAAGTTTTATTCTAAACAGGAAATTGAACTGTGAGATGTTTTGTTTTAAATTGGTTGTCTCAGCAGTTTTTTTCTGTTATTTTCTGTTAATTTCTTGGTTGTTTGTTTCTCTGATTGAGCCTCTGCAGTGTCTGAAAAATAAGCTCTTTCATTTTTGAAGCTCCTGTCTACATAACCCGTTTCAAGAAAGAAACTGATGATATACCTCATGCATGAAAAAAAAATTCACAGCTATTTACACCAAGTTGGCCAACAGGACTATCAAAACTCTGAGTCTGAAGATGAAGCCCAAAAAGCATTTTGTACATAGTGTCCTTGTTTGGTTCTGTCATACTGGCTTCATTTACTAAAGTAAATGGGAATTACTAAAAGGGCCTTTTGAGACAGAGCTGAAGTTGGCCCGCCGTTCCTCATCATTGCTGACATTCTGTGCTAGGCTAAGCTACACTGACTTCATGCACACTACGCTTGTAACAATAGTGCGGCGGATGATGGACCAGTCCGGTACCAGTTGCCCTTCCCTGCAGTCGCCATTCTGGTACTTTCTAACAAATGCCACGATCAAACGCAAAGAAAGGCGACTTCCGCCATGCTGTTTTGACAAGTAGAAGCAGTAATGACGTCACGCGCCGAGACGTTCTCCTTAAGTTGCTAGCTGGCTAAAGACTTCTATGAAACGTAGAACAAGAGCGACACCAAGTGGAATAAACTTAGGGTGCGTTCACACTGCAGCCTGAAGTGACCCGATTCCGATTTTTTTGACGAACTGCGACCTGTATCCGATCTTTTCATGACAGTCTGAACAGCACAGGTCAGATTATTTTCGAATGTGACCCATATCTCACATTCTAACATTCACATACGGATACGTATCTCTGATACGTATCCGATTCAAATGCGACCTAACGTCCAGGCAGCATTCATCCGAACTGAACATCACTGATACTCAACAAATTCTGCGTCCTGGCTCGCTCTGACAGACAGGATGCTGGAGACAGAGTTTCTATACTTGTGAGACACCCAGCGTCGGTCTCCAGGACCCTGACAAAAAACCATAAGCCCTAGGAAAATTTTGAAAACATTTTACTGGAGCAGGCATATGTATCTATGTCATGACCAACTTTGAGATCAATAGAATAGGCCGCTATTTGTGCCTGTGAGGGCGAGTTAAAAAGAGTTTTGGAGTCAGACCTCCACTGTGCTGTGTGTGTGTTTCAGAGAGAAAGGTTAGTGATTCTGTGAGACACTCAGCCTAAATTTTTGTCATTTTTCTCAATTTATGTCGTCATTTTATCTCAGAATCCCACTAAAAGTAATAGCTCCCTTCTCAGCATCGAGCCGCACGATTTGATACCATTTTTGTGGGTGGGCACACAGCGGTACGAGCTGCATTAACGGTGACGGAAGAAAAATAAAGAATACTAGAAAATTCCGGCAGAAATTTTAAGGGGCCTGCCAAAGTGAACGCGGACGTTATTGCGCCCTCTACTGCGCATGTGGGACACTTTCAGGTCATTTGCCCGTTCAGACTGCAGAGCACGTACAGGTTACATATGTGCGGCATTGTGAACGGCCCAGCAAAAAAATCTGATTTGACAAAAAATCGGAATTGGGTCACTTCAGGCTGCAGTGTGAACGCACCCTAAATTTGGCCACACCCTCATCATGTCTTTGTNATATACAAATTAGTAAACTACAATTACAACTGATTCTTTTTAGGTTGACCAGTTAAACTACTCCCCCTCTCCCAGATTAAATCTAATACAGAAGCTGTTGGAGGTGCTGATGTTTTTAGCAGCAAAAGGGGCCCCCAAGTCAGATTCTCCTCAAGGCCTCATGCAGCCTGGGACCTGCCCTGCATGATAAGGTAAATCCGCTGCACTGCGCATAGATGCGCAACAAACGGGAGATTTAATTCAATGATGCTGATGTGGCTTTAGTAGCTCTTCATTTCGTGTCTGTTGAGGTTTTAACAAGGGGACACAGAAACTATTTTGGTTGCTTGTGTTTACAGGACGAGTTTCTCAGATCTCCGCGCAGCCGCGTGCATTAACTCTGGCTGACTAAGTGGACAAAGCATTTGATATGGTTTGATGCATCATGTAACCGGAAAAATAATACTAGTAATAATAATAAATTAATATAAAATCAGTGAGATGCATGACTCCGAGGAGAGCGCGAAAGCTCCTCACTGGGCTGAATCTGCATAAAGATTAACGTTGGATCGTTAATCACTAACGCTCCGGCCAACCGGGAACACAGACATATAAACTTTATCAGCGCAAGACAGAGGTAGGGCAGCATGTTGAGATGGAAAAGCCACACAAAATTCTTGGTCCACAAATATAAATCATTCTCACTGCTCGTTCAACGCACCTCTGAAAGTGCTACTAGTTATTCCTGCGTGTCATGTAGAGCTGTAACCAGAACTATCGCGGTGGGGTTTAAACTCCTACCTTGATCAAAAACTCTAGAAAGAATCATAATTCTTCACAGGAGAATGTAAATATCCATATAGGTTAGCCTGCGTCCAGTTTGAGTAAAAGGAACAAACTGTAGAGGAACAATATTGTCATCATCTGTGTTCCTGTGTACTTATTGTAAGGGTTTTCTGTGTTCAGTTCTGTCCTGTCTTCCCCGCTGATTGCTTCCCTGGTTCCCTTGATTACCCCTGTGTGTATTTAAGTCCACCTGTTGACTCTGTCTCTTGTCGGGTCCTGTCTGTTAGTCAGTGGTGGGAAGTAACAAAGTACAAGTAGTTCGTTACTGTACTTGAGTACAATTTTCGTGTATCTGTACTTTACTTAAGTAGATTTAATAATGGGTACTTTCTACCTGTACTCCACTTCATTTTACAGTAAGTATCTGTACTTTCTACTTCACTACATTTCTACAAAAGTGTCGCGTTACTCGTTACATCCAAGTTGCATTTCGTTTTTTTCCGTTAAAATGTGAAGTTCAGGGACTTATGGTGGCGCCTTAAAATCCGACTTACGTGTCTGTTGTCACCCAT
>NW_015116436.1:7748-8524 GCF_001443285.1 Poecilia latipinna | reverse complement strand
CATGGTTTCAAAGTGTATTTAAAGCAGGGTCTGGCTGCAGCTGGAGTCAGCTACAACACACGCCTGTGAAAAACTCACTTAACCGCTAAGTCAGGATGCCATACAACTGTTAATAACAAAGTGTATGACGATCTACGTCATGATTCTATGTTGTTGATTAAATAAAATCATATGGTAATGACGTGTCTGACAGATATAGCCGGTGTTCAGATAGTCATACGCTGTCAGGATATCATCCATGCAGTGAGTACCATGCCAGCGCATGCGCATTAAGAAGTTCGACCGTCAGTGGAGTTGTCAGTATACGCAACAAGTTATGACGAAAATAAGTAATTAAATTGTCATAATATGATAACTAGATAGATATACATGCGTTGTCATGGTTTCAAAGTGTATTTAAAGCAGGTCTGGCTGCAGCTGGATGCCATACAACTGTTAATAACCAAGTGTATGATGATCTACGTCATGATTCTATGTTGCTGATTAAATAAAACCATATGGTAATGACGTGTCTGACAGATATAGCCGGTGGTCTATCAGACAGCCATACGCTGTCAGGATAGCATACATGCAGTGAGTACCATGCCAGCGCATGCGCATTAAGAAGTCCGACCGTCAGAGGAGTTGTCAGTTCACCATACGCAGCAAGTTATGACGAAAATAAGTCATTAAATTGTTTTCAATGATAACTATATAGATATACATGTGTTGTCACGGTTTCAAAGTGTATTTAAATCAGGGTCTGGCTGCAGCTGGAGTCAGCTACAACATACGCT
>NW_015116436.1:0-4459 GCF_001443285.1 Poecilia latipinna | reverse complement strand
CTGTCAGAATAGCAAACATGCAGTGAGTACCAGGCCTGCGCATGCGCATTAAGAAGTCCGACCGTCAGAGGAATTGGTAGTTCACCATACGCAGCAAGTTATGACGAAAATAAGTCATTAAATTGTTTTCAATGATAACTATATAGATATACATGTGTTGTCATGGTTTCAAAGTGTATTTAAAGCAGGTCTGGCTGCAGCTGGATGCCATACAACTGTTAATAACCAAGTGTATGATGATCTACGTCATGATTCAATGTTGCTTATTAAATAAAATCATATGGTAATGACAGTGTATGCATGTCTGAGCTAAGCGTACGACTATCTGACAACGTATGCTGATCTGACAGAACACTGTGAGTTCATGCTAAGCATACAACGATCTGACCTGACAGAACACCGTGAGTTCGTGCTAAGCATATGACGATCTGACCTGACAGAACACCCGTTCTTTGTTCTTGTAATGCTCTGTGTACACTGCATCATTATTTAATTTAATTATGTATGTATGTTGATATTTAAATTAACAAATAACTAAACACAAGAACGAAAGAGCACGCACAGCATGCACATTGCTCTTTGATTGTTTTTGTTCAAAGTGGCAGACATTACAAATGGCTGTAATGTCTGCCATGGTGTCAGACTACCTGGCTTCATGTACTGGGAGAGAGTGAAAACAGTCACGGTGAGCGCCTTCTGTTTGGTTACTTCTTGCTTGTTGCTCCTTGGTCAGTGTTCATGGTTGAGCGTTATTTACCGTCAGGGCATTGCCTCAATTGCTATGTTTAATGGTGCAACAGTGGTGGTTTCTTATATGAGCAATATGGGCAAATGCCCAGGGCGTTATGTTTTTTGGGATGGCACGAGACCATCACACATTTTAGCACAGAAACGGAATATTTAATATCGATAAAATGCATTAATTATTTAATATCTAGGTGTTTTTATGGGAATATGGATCTTTCAGATTATTTTGAGAAGCAATTTCGATCATATTTTACATTTTGTATCATGTAGCGTGGGCCGCTGGTCTTGGTCTTGACTTGGTCTTGACTTCGTCTCGGACCCCACAAGTCTTGGTCTTGTCTCGGTCTCGATACAGTCTGGTCTTGGTCTTGTCTTGGTCTCGGGTTAGGTGGTCTTGAACATAACACTGCAATCAGCAAAATAGAATGGAGTAAAATTCCTTTTTCTAACCTATCAAATATAATATTCAATCCTAAGTATAAAAGTTAACACAATCATTTTCCAAAACCCCATTCACCATAAACTTGAGCAATTTTCTAATACTAAACAAAACATTTTCCTTCACACCATTTCCATTTGATTCTGATATAGTCACAGATAATACAATTTTCAAATACATTCATCATTTACTAGATTAGTAATTCTAAAACTAGATAATATAATTTTCATTAAAAACATGAACAAACAAACAAAACTAAGAAAAATGTCTTACAAATTAAATGTTAGTAGTTTTAAACATTCTATGTTGTATTCAGTTTTACACTGTCCCAGATGTTAGTTTTGGAAGACTTTTGATCTTCCATGAACCGAGCAAACTTCTCTCTCCCACGCCGATCCAAGTGATACTTCCTTCCTGCAGATGCTAATTTTATGGCCTCCTGTCCTCTCTGATAATACAACAGGAGCCTCAGTGAGTTCCCTTTTGATCTCTATTTTCCTTTCCATACTTTGAATACTTACCCATCAATAGTTTAGTTTTAAACTATTGATGGTTTAAAACATCAATAGTTGTTAATTTGTTCAAAATTAAGAAATTTTGAACAAATTTCTTAATTTCAAATTAAGAAATTTGAAATTTCTTAATTTCAAAATTAAGAAATTTGTTCAAAATGACCATGCTTTTACACATGCCGTAAGATTAACTGTATCAAACACTAAAAGTAATCATTTTTCCTCAACAGTCCCCCTTTTGAGGTCTGAGACACACAGACCTCACAAATAAATTGATTAAGCCTCCCAACAGAGGAACAAAAAATTCTCAGTACACCAAAATAATTAAAACATTGGCCTTATTATATAACACCAGGAAGCACATTGGCTAAATCGTGAGTGAAAGAGTAACTGGGACTGACTACTATTCATTGAGGTACAGTAACTTTAACATTATATACACCTTTCTGAACAGGCGAGGGCGGACTTTCTCCGTCTATAATCAGACATTAAAGCAACTTGAAACCAGTCATCCCTGGCACCTCCAGACCCTGGCACCCATCCGGGGCCCCCGATAGCTCCGCGCCTGCAGCGCAGCCACAATGTGTTCACCAAACTGTGCAGATCACTGTGCACCTGAAATGATAGGATATGATTAATATACACCCCTATTATACAGCTTCAATCTCAAATAGGATCGCTACCAACATCTATTTAGCAAGGTTTAGTAATAAAGAGTGTTATTAAACTAAAATATTTTAAAGTATAGGGACAAAAAGCCCTCAAAACAACGTACTCTGTCCTGATTAACTGCCAAACAATGACTTGTTTAACGGCATTGCAGATGGCAAACTAAAGCCATTTATAAATATATTTACTAGCTGCCTGTCATGTAAACTAAAAACATGAAGTAATACAGCAGTTTAATGAAAGCCAGGTATAAAATAAATTAAATAAAACTTACCGTAATCTGCGATGAAATAAAACACGACACAAAACTTCCACAGGTAGGAAGAAATCTGCTGAGTAAGCAGTATGTGACGTAGCATCGATGTGCGCATGCACATTACCGCAAGGTAGGACGGATTTACAGGTAGCATAGATAAACAGAACACCTGCATCTTTGTTCACCGCTTGCTTCCATCACTTCTGTGTGTCTAGGACAGGGGTGGGCAATCCTGGTCCTCGAGGGCCGGTGTCCTGCAACTCTAGATGTCTCCCTGGTCCAACACACTTGAATCCAATAGCTGAATCACCTCCTAAGTGCAGTGAAGTTCTCCAGAGTCCTGCTAATGACCTCATTATTTGACTCAGGTGTGTTGAAGTAAAGATGCATCTAAAAATTGCAGGAAACCGGCCCTCGAGGCCTGGAGTTGCCCACCTCTGGTCTAGGATCAGGTTTAGGGTCATCCTAGGCAGGATTTCGTTCACCCATCCTAGAGAACATAGGTACGACATGATATCTATGTCTGTATCTATAGATTCAGACATAGATGTCTGTAGCTAGATAGATATCGTGACTATGTTATCTTTGGTTGGGTGAACAAAATCCTGCCTAAAATCAGTAGCTGTTGGCGATCAGTAGCACACTGCAGGCGGATGTTTAGTGTACTACGGAGCAGAAAGCTGACATTGTTGTTTCTCCCTATATCCAGTGGGTGGTGCAGGTTGCTACAATCGATAGAAGCCACATCATAGACATAATATAAGAATAGACGCCTCATGGACCGCTCTCGCCTATTGTCGCTGACGAGATTTAGGGCGGCCATCTTAGAGCGGTCCACCACTCTACTCAGTGCTATGTGTTTAGCAGGCACAATGACATATCAGCGCATTTAATCGATCATAACACGCTTTTTTGTTACTGGAAACCATATTCAAACATCTATCAAAGCTACATTTATAAACAATTGTATTTTTAAGTATGTTTTTAATACATAGTTCATCATATTTAAATATGCTTAGTAACTATAACAATAGAACAGGAATGGAATATTCTGATATTGATGTATGATGAGCATATTACAAAGCACACAGCCGTCCATAATTTAATAAATTATTTAGTAATATCAATACATATTTATTATTTATTATATATTATTCAGTATTAATACTGGATAATATATATTGGATACATGTTTATGTATGTATGTGTAACAGGTATTAGATATACAGATGAAATTCCTGCTAAAATATGTTTCACAGTTATCCTGTAATTGGTGGTTTTTGGCGCCCCCTACTGGTTACCTATAAATTGGATGAGAAACCAAAAATTCCACACAGTTGGTTCAGCGCTCTGTTGTGGTAAGTCAACAAATCCGGTTCTCTTCTAAATGGTGTTGGAGGTTTGTTCAGGAGGGTGACTGGAATCTTTGTTGCATTGCACAGAGCCATAGGTTGACCGGTAGAGAGGCTCACTGCGCCATATGTGTTTTATCAACCACTGATTACAGGTAATTATATTATATTAAATGTCAGTAATTTATTTTGTCAGATATGTGTATCAGTTTGTCAGTTAGTTTGTTATATTTATCAGTTTGTCAGTTGTGGTTGCCATTCTGTTTGTTTGTTGGGTTCTATGGCAACATGACATGTTCTTTTCCACTAATCCCCAGAGAGCTTTTAATGACTGTTGTTGTATTTATTATTCATATTTTTATTTGTATTCTAAAACTATACGATCAAATGGCCTAGAAAATATAATGTCGGAATTCACTATAATTGTTTGTGAATTACACAGTTGGTTCAGCGCTCTGTTGTGAGCCATAGGTTGACCGGTAGA
>NW_015116435.1:20762-37057 GCF_001443285.1 Poecilia latipinna | reverse complement strand
GTTGTCTAATTTTGATTTTCACACCAATTTGAGGCTAACATAAGTTTCTTACTGTATCTACCATTAGCAGATAATACGAACAATATCCTGTGGTAATGTTGGCATGGTGTGAGATTGTCATCAAAGGATAATTTTATATAAAAATAGCAACATAGCACAGCATTACCCAAGAATGTAAATTCGTAGAACATTGTATAAACAATGTACAGCTGGAGAAAACTCTCCATTTAATGTTTTAAAAACCTTTTTTTTATCCTGATAACCAGCTCATGCCTGGTGTAGCGTTAACATTTCCCCATAAAAGCAAAGATCACTCTTTTACGACTTGCTTCAAAGAGAAATAAACAGAAAAATGACTCAGTGCAGGCAAGTTAAAAAAAAACAAAACAAAAAAAAAACATTGTTTCTCAACATTTAATCTCCAAATCTCTTCTCCTACCCCGATTCCCTGGGCCTTAGAGCGACTGATGTCCTGTGACTCAAAGTCCAGCGGCGACTCCAACTCCACCCTGCGGCGGGAGCTGAAGCAGTTCCTCGGCTGGGTGAAGAAGCACGCCTACGGCTGCAGCAGCATGTCCATGAAGCTGTACGACCAGTGGAGGGTGGACATGCAGAAATCGCCAAAAACTCGCAACCAGGTAGGTAAGCATCGCTAATGCCGAGCAGAAAGCATCCGCAAACACACACGTCCTCCATGTAAACCCGAGCGGGCCGTGCACAACATGTCCCGCGTACGCAAACACAAACAAACTGGGAATGATTTTCTAAATGCTGATTTGTAACAGACTGTGTCTTTAATTTAGGTTCTCCAAGGGGATAAGTCGTAGCACATGCCGGCCCTGCAAGCAGAGACGAACTGAACGAATGCAGTTTGTATTTTATTTTTTGTTTGTCTATATGTGTGAATGTGGGAGGAAAAAAAAAAGCGAGAAAGAAAAAAAGCGACTGCATTCTCATATTGGAAATGTAAAAGACAATTTGCTCCAGAAGAAATCCAGAGGGGAATTAAAAAAAAAAAAGTGGGAGACTTCGTTTCTGCATCTTTTCCAGTCGATTTGAGCTCGTCTAAACGGTGGAGCTGTTTTCACTCGTCGCGGACGAGAAAGAAACTACGTGGGCGCAAGCGACATTGTAGCATGAAGATGTCGGACAGCGGTGAAGACATTTGACGTGCATTTGGCCTGAATGTGCACAGGAGAGATGAAAACTAATCCGATTTCCGCTGAAGTGTTGGCTAAAGCGCCTAAACGCGTTGTTAGTGGCATTTGGGGCGCCATCTAGTGGCTAGTCAGCGTCCACTAATTCTCTCTAAATGATCCCTTCTCTCACATCCCAATGTAAAAAGAAACATGAACAGATTATGATTCAGTATTTTAACGAGTGCGTCGCTATGTTAGGTTGATAGTGTGCCAAACTGGTCCACCCAGGATTTGTCTGTTTCTGAGTGCCAGTATGTGACTGATGGTGTTTGTGTCGGCTGCGGAAAGCCTTTATTTTTGTACTAAATTGTACCAGCATATTTAAAGTATAAAGCTATGTTTTATAATTCTTAAGTTAAATTTAGTCAGTAAAGACTGTACAATGACTGAAGTTGTTATCAATCTCTAATTGTGTTCTATAAAAATGTTGACAGAAAAACACGTGGTCTGATTTTTGTGTGTGCGTGCGCATGTGTGTGTGCGGGTGTGTGTGTGTTGAACGCTTGAAATATACACAGTTCAATGCAGATCAATGCAATTCATCACATTCTAATTTCAATTTCTTCCTGCTTAACCCTGTTTAAAAAAAATACTAACATACTGCTGCTTTTAAACTACTAAATTTAGTACATCTTTATTCTATATTGTTATTTCTATGTATGAAATCGAAATATTTGCAAATAAAATATAATTATTTAACTTTCATAATTAATTTGTTGAATTGCTTTGGGAGCAGCATGAATAGCTGTTCTTACAAATAAAAGACGTTTGATCATGTTGTGTTTTTATTTTATTTTACTTTAATAAGTGATGCTCATCTCATTGCCTTGTCAATAAACATTAACTAAAATTTCAAGATGATATTGTGATGGTGCCAAAAATACATTAATGTGTTGTTTGTTTCCATGGTAATACAACTGATCTGAGGTAATAGTGTCTCATTTTTGAATCCCTCCTGGTTTAACGTCACTAAATGATGCAGTTCTGCCACCTGCTGACAGGAAGCGGTACCTGCAGCGTGTCAAAGGTAATTAAGTGTTTTATTCTCTGTTTAATTGAAAACTAAAGGTACATGGACATGGTGGATTGGTTTGCTGCTTTCAGAGGCATGATGTGTTCTTATGAGAAATCCTTTCCAGACTTCACTAATTGATCATTTTAATTTTGTAGCACCATTTATGTTAAACTAAGATTTCGATATTTGATCCTGGCAACATGACTGTTCCTGTTAGTCACTGCAGACTTGGGAGAGAAGCAATAACAATCCTCCTAATGAATCAAATCTGCTTCTCATCCCAGTCCATTGACCCTGATTTGGGTCGACGGACGGGGAGTCTTTGAACACCTCTCAGTGTGCCATTTCATTGTCAGTCTGGGAAACCTGAGACACGGCTTGTGTTTTTCCTGCCCGACCGTGCAACGGATTCATCTCCCTCTGCTGACACATTAGAGTCTTGTTACTGCCTCTGTGACCACTCGGTTACTGCTGCCTGAAACTTTAACCTGGATGAAGCTTTGTCTTAACGCTGGGCTCACTCTCAGGGCTTTACTTACCTTTGTCTTTGCCAAAAGCTAATCCGTTTTGTTGCTCTTCTGCTATCGTTGACAAATGATTCATTTGTAAGACAATGTGAATCTGATTGGTTATTTTCCCATGGATGTTTCTGTATATTTTCAGCATTTTGATTTATTTAAAATGTAAGGTGTATCATCTGGAGATTGTGACAAAAATCAACAGGAGCTAATAATTACTGTAAGAAACGATAGATTTTACAATTCATACAACTAAGATGTTTTCACTATTAAATCTATACTAAAATCAAACCTTAAAGAGCTGTTTTATACATTATTATTTTAAAATATAATTTTACTGAATAAAAAGACATATTCAATATTTTAAAATATAAATCAATTTAAGATATAACTGATAACCACATATGTGTTATTTATAACCTTCTGAATGTATAAATATGCAAATTAAGATAATTTTACTTACTGGGAGGCAACCTCACTTACATTTATTTGAATGGTTTGGAAATCCTTGAATGCCACCTGCTGTAATAAGAAGTTATTTTTAAATTTCCAGGATATTTTGAAGTGAAAAAATGTTCAAGCAGGTGAAAGATCAATTCTGAGCCATTTAGCTGTACTACAAATTGAACACTCAATTTGTAGTACAGCTAAATGGCTAACTTTGACTAACTTTGACTTAAAGTTAGTCAAAGTTAGTCTACAAATTGAACACTCAATTTGTAGTACAGCTAAATTGAGTGTTCAATGAAACACTTAAATGAAAGTTAAATGAAAGTATTAAATGAAAGTATTAAATACAAGCAGGTTGCAAGAACAAAACATGTTAAAAATTGGAATAGGAATAATCTTTCAGTGACATCTGTCCGTCCATCTGTCCATCCATCCATCCAGGTCCTCCGGATGGATGGATGGGTTTCTTAACCTTTCTCGAACGCTGAGTCCCCACCAAGGAATCTAATTTCTTCATGTCCTGAAGCTTATTTTTCAGTCCCGTTTGCAAATCTCCTGTAGGGCGGCGATTCGTAGCAGTGCGAGGCCCCATTCGCCTCCTAAACAAGACACCAAGACAACTGAATCCTTCAGCTTGAGATAGACGGTGACTCCTGACCTCTAGGAAGACGTTTTACTAATCTCTTCATGTCACTTACAAAAAGAAATAAATTCTGTCTCGGTAATAGTGTTAAATCACTTGGTTGGTCTGTATTTCAGAGCCTTAGGAAGGTTATACCGATGCTGTTGCTGCTCTTAGGGGTCTTTTGTTTTTAAATAATTCATGTCAGACTAATTGGTTACTGGAGAATTGTTGACACTGAACAAGCAGCTAAATGCAGCTTTTCTTTCCCTCTGAAATTTGTCCTGAAATTCCAGACATGGACAGGAAGCTGCAGGTATTTCATTACTTCCCTGCTCTGGTATCGACCTCACACTTATCTGACTTAAAGTTAGTCAGCATGTATTGCTCACATGGATGGCGACTCACAAGTCATCGTGCTTTACTCTAATATTGAAAACATGATTTAATGTGGGTCGCAATGCATATTTGTGACTGGCATGATTGTTTTTTTCAGTTTGATTTATCAAACCTCCTTCTCATGTCTTCTTTGTAAGCCTCTGCATCCGCCGTGCTGTTGTGCTTTTTGTTTAAAAACTGTTTTATGTCTTGCAAAAACAAGAATAGACCTTGAATGTGATTTTATGAGACAGAAAAAAAAAACAGAAAACAGTGAAGAAGCAAAATGATACATGAAAATAGCAACAATAAAAAAAGCAACAGTTATATATTATTACTCTGATACCTCTACATAAAATCCAGAACAACCAATCCCCTTCAAATGCAACTAAGTTAATAAACAGAGCCTAAATTTCAGTGTATCAGTTTAATATAATTTAAGTTTAAAAAAACACTATCACCCTGAATATTATAACTAGCATAGTTAAACATGGTGGTGGCAGTGTCATGCAGTGGGGATAGATTTTCTTAAGCAGGAACGATGAAGCTTGACAACAGAAGATGGGTTAAACTCACTCCCATTTTGGGGATAATGGCAGGCGATTCAGATCTAGAAGGACATCTGGAATGCAGTATTTTTCCTTATTAAATAATAAAAACCAAGTATCATTTTTCTCCCCCTCTATTTTGCAAAACCCCCTATATAACCTGGGTGTAACACGGCTGTTAGGTGTCAAAATGCAGAAAATCTCAAGGCTCCTTCCCTTTCATTTCTTTGGATTTCAACCTTATATTTCTCTCAGTGGAGGCGACCATTTGTTCTGCGAGAGCCTCAGAGGAAAGGTGTGGGAAGCAAGTTGCGGACTCTTATGAGCCTGCGGTCAAGATAGGATTTCCTCCGCTCCAGGTCATGAATAATTCAACATGGGAGGCCACGACTCGCCTCGAAAGAGAGCAAAAAGAAAGGATGTGTCTTTCTACCGCAGAAGGAAAGAGGACGAGGCTGGAGGAGCATGGAGGAGGTGGTGAGGAAACGACCAATAATCTCCGCTAGGGAAAGAGGTCAGTAGGAGAAATCTATATGCCTGTGTGTGGGTGTGTGTTTGTTTGTAATACCTTGTGGGGATCATTTTCCTGACGCATACCTTGTGGGAACCTTGTGGGACCAAAACCTGGGGAAACGCTGTTTTTGGGTCAGGGGTTTGATTTAGGACTAAGGTGTGAATTGAGGGGGGGTTAGGGTGAGGCTTAGGCTGTAGAAATGAATGGAAGTCAATGGAAAGTCCCCGTAAAGATAGCCACGCAAAGACGTGTGTGTGTGCGTGTGTGTGTGTCTGTGTGTGTGTGCGTGTGTGTTTGCACCCACATGGGTTGTATTAGGGCCAAACTGGGTTTTGCCGTAAAATCTTTCACAGCATCACAATGTCACTGCTCCATTTCTGATTTGAGATCCTTACGTTGTTTGGAATCCATTTCCAAAACAACAGAGGAAGAATGTTAAAATGCATAACCATAGAAAAATAAGTCAAAGGCCTCCAGATGGGAATGATCAGAAGCAAAGCAGCCGGAGCCACAACTTGCCGGGCGTGGAGGCGGCAGCGACGCTCTGAGCTGGAATCCGTCGCTTCATTTTCACCACTCTCCTCTCCCACCTTTACTCCCGGCCCCACCTGTCAGGACCGGGCCCCGCGCGCTACGCTCTGCCCCCTACAGTCGGATACATTAACCATGACTTCACCAAGCCCAGCAGCCCTGCGTACTCCTTCCACGGCCGCATGAGCACTGCCAGTAAGTTTAAATCTTACTGCATATCTATCAGGACACAACATTTAACAACACATTTAATGATAAAATTAGCAATTTAATGCTCCAGGGTTTTAAAACTATCTATTACAGTGATAACCACTGCAGCAGAATGAGACAAAGGAGCATTTTTTGTATTTTATAGTGATCTCTATTGACTCCAGCCCTGGACCGAGGTACTATGTCGGGGGCAAGCTCACCCGGTTTGGTCGGACCGAGACACCGTCCTACTCCATGTCAGGAAGAGGCAGACGAATCGGGAAGAGAGGTGAAAACAAATCAGGGAAGGCTACGACTCAGGAAAGCATCAGACAAATCACTTTTTTTTTTTCCTCAGGAAACAGAAAGAGGAAGTGGTTTTTACCAGATGTGTAATAGGAAATTGTGTCATTCATGGGATTAGATAACGTATAAATCAGAGAAGCAGACGAGAGGCTTCTGGTAACTCTGGATCGGCTGCAGAGATCCACAGTTCAGGAGATAAACCAGTCAGGCTGTACAACAACAAATCTGTCCTTTGTAAATAAAAAAAAGTGGTAAGAAGAAAGCCGTTGTTGAAAAAGAAGAAGTCCCATTTCAAGACTGCCACCAGACAGGAAGGCGAGACTAAAACGAAAGTTTCTGGCCTACATGCAAAACTCTTCATGTGATGGGAAACAAACACTGCAGATCAAGCCTGAGGACGTTAACTAAGCAGTGAAATGTGGCAGTGGCAGCATCATGCTGTGGGGATGGAAAGATAGACCTACACACAGGGTAATCCTGGAAGAAAAATCACAAAATACTCAATACTGTGCTGAAGGTTCACCAAACCAGCAAAAAAAAAAAAAAAAACAAAAAAAAAACCTAGATCTTGTAATGATTTAGATTAAAGCATATCAGTGTGCAAGAGTGGCCACAGTCAACAGTCCGGCCTTTGACTGGGCCACTCAAGCCCAAGATTTGATAACCAATGTTAAGTGACACCCTGTTCTGACGGAGCTTCTGCTGTTGTTTAAAGACTGTAGATGCACACAGCTGGTATAGAAAAACTAAAACGTCAATTCAGCTTTAAAAAGCAGCAAAATGTGGTTTTACAAATGAAGATGAGGAGAATGCCAATCCATGCTGCACTTTTCAGGAATAAGTTTGCAAAAATAAAGAAAAGGAAACCATGAATAATTTGTCTTCCACTTCACAAACATCCCCACATAATTTGATCCCAGTGAAATACGACGACATCTGAGGCAAAATGTGAAATACTTCTAGAGGTGTGAATATTTTTCTTAAAGACTGTAGCTTCTGAGTTTGTTTTTGTTTTTTCTCACTGGTGAGTGAATCGTCTAAACTCTGTTTTCACGCTCACAGATGAGCCGTTCCAGACTCCGGGTCCGGGGGCCTACAGCCCAGAGCGGGCGCCGCCTCTGAACGCTCACCGCAGGCCTCCGTCCTACACCATCTCCGAGCGGACCAGGTACCGCTCCATGGATCCTGTTCCAGCGCCAAACAGGTGAGAGCAGCACGAGGAAAGCACGGAGGCAAACACAACAGCTATGAGGTAACGTTTGTGCAAAAGCTCACTCCTCTGTTTTCCCTTAGCTGGATTATTTTCAGATTTCATTTCTTTCTGGTTTGGCAACAGTCAAAAGTGGCTTTTAAGTTATTCCATTGATACCAAGCAGCTGGCATAAATTATTATTCATTTCAAATATGGTTCCTCCCAATAAGCGCACAATTGATGACTCTGTAAAAACACTGTTTTGGGAGAAGTTTTTATGTCCTACAATAACACAGCTGCCTTGCATATAATATCTGTTTGAACTGATTAGAGGAGGATTGTGGTTTTGGCATTAATGCAAAATAGTCACCAAACTGTCAGAGAAAAAAATCATCTTGGACTCAAACCATATCCTTCAAAAGTTTATTGTCGCTCAGAAATGTAATCTCCTGAATAATGGGAAACACCTTGGAATATTTTCCCAAGTTAATAGAGGTCCCCTCAACAACCTTATTATTTAACTCAAACGTCGTGTTTCTCTCAACCTGAACAACTTTGTCTCAAATCCACCAGCTACACTCTTCCTGGACTGCTGGGTCCCCAAGTCCCCCACAAACCTGCCAGCGCCAGCTACAGCTTCTCGGGCCGGAGGACAGCCGGCGCTCCGTCCGAGGATCTCTCCAAAACACCGGGACCGGGGCAGTACAGAAGCACCGACCCGGACGTCTACAGGCAGCGACAGCCTTCCTTCACCATGCAGCGCCGGACCAAGAGGATCAGCTACTCCTCTGCTGCTCCGGGTCCGGGAACGTACAGCCCGGAGAAGACATACGGGCATCTCCACAAGTCCCCGTCCTTCAGCATGGGCATCAGGCACTCTGAGTTTGTTACCCCGCTGGTGGTGCATGTGGTCGATTGACTAACCGGACTCTGAAAATACTGTGTGTAATCTTGTTTTTATTCCGATTTAAACGTTCCTTTTTCAGTTCAAGCAATTAACTTTTTTTTTAACAATCGTAAAAAAAATAAAAATAAAAAAAAGATAGAAAAATAAATGGGATTTCTGCACTGTACAAATATTATTAATACATTTTGGCATAAATAAAACGGAACATCAACAACTCTTAGTTGCATTGTTTCTGCAGCTCAGATCATAAATTAAGAACTGAATATTTTCTTGCAACAACCTGCACACATGAAAATGTAAGCGAGGGAAAGTTCCTATAGTTTTGTTGTTGGTATTGTGATTTTTACAGGTGAACTCCAGTCGCTGCACTGGCCCAGGCCCAGCATTTCCTTAGCACACACCTGGAACTGGTAGGTCCTCCCTGGGATCAGCCCCTTCAGCTCGGCCTTGGTGTTCTCAAACGGACCCAGCTGAAGAGGAAGAAGAACAAGTCAGTCAGAAAGTGTCAGATAAAATCAAGGCATTTCTCTGCTGTAACACATGTGGTCTTGTTATGTTGCACAAACAGATCTTAGACTGATCTGCGTCAGCACATAATCACATATCAAGAATCGAAACTGAAACTGCTTTTGTACAGGAAAAATTGGGACTTTCTGATAGAGGCAGGCTCAACTTAGTGCTTCAGCCTTTTTATTTTTATATATATGATGATTTGACTAGACCACTGACCATGTCAAAATGGGAAAGTGTTCACTTTTTATTTGAGTCTTTCTAACTCTGAGGTTTCTCCTGAGTTTCTTGATGGTTTATTACCGATCTAGTACATTAAAATGGGTTTTAGTATTCCTTCAATGACTTATGAGTATCTGATTTAGGTTTGTTATGATTCTTATTTTATTAAATGAAGCGAATGTAGTGAAGCAGCATCACTCTTCATTCCGGATCCATACCGCCAGAAGATGAACAGCAAAATGAGAGAAAATGGAAAGCAACAAATTTTCTGGAATGGGATTTCCAGAAATTTTGAAAAATCACACTAAATATCTCTCACAAAATCACCAGTGACACAGCTGTGGGCAATCATTTTGGTCTTTTTCTTTATATAATTAACCAAATATATAAAAAACTAAAAGTCACAGAGTTAGTTAATAACAGAGTTATTAAATATATGTTACTACAAGCTAATGGATTTGAGTCCACATCCTTCCCCTTTTAGTTTTACTTTTTTTTTTTGGTGAATAAATTTGTTGTGCCACATTGTGTTCATTTTTAAGAGTTGAGGATGTAACGTCATATTTCAACACTTTCCTTCGCTGTTTAGTAATTTGTTTTAAACCTACTGGACTCGGCTTTGTTTGCCAAGTTTGCACACACAGAAAAATGTATTTAACTTCTGTCCCAAGTTGTTAATGTGCTGACATTTTACATAAGTGTAACCCCTCAAGTTATATATACTCTATATACTCTTTTCTCCTACGCACCTTAAACATTTTCTTAAATACAATGTACTGTAGGCCTTTTCACCTTAAGCAGTGTTAGTTGCCTTTTACTTAACCTAATAGTTTTACACTCACATATTGGAGGCTTTACTCACTGTAAAAGTCCTTAACATTATAGTACGCACAAGTATTTTCCGTTGGCTTAAAACACGCAGTAAATGTAGCGTTTCGTTAGTAACTGTTATTTACTACCGCCAGTAAATGCATCGTTTTTACTTGTCTCTACCTTACTGGTCAGTCAAGGGTAAAATAAAGTTTAAGCAATTTGATTGGCTGTGATGGACTGGGGCGAGAACTGCACTGGAGGTGTACGTGCCCGCTGCTACGTACTGGCAGTTGGTCGGCATCCGTTCATGGACGAGCTTGGATCTATACCGCTGTGGACTGTTATTTTTTTAGCTAACCAGTTGGAGCTACGAACTTTTCCCTGGACATTTTGCCTGTTTTTTGAGGCCACAGAACCGGACCGCGCTCAACGTCTTGCTTGGATTTTGGAGCTGCAGACCCGAACCACGCTCGTGAGCCGGAAAGGACTGTTGGACTGGAGTTGGAGCCGTTTTATTACCGTTCGTTTAAAACTGGTAATCCATGGTGGGGTGAGTAACCCATTCCTCGTGCTTGTTCTGGGAGCCGCCATCTTTGGAACTGCTGTTCCGAGGACAAATGCTAACGGAGTCCCTTCAGGCCTGCAACGTTTGTAAAGCTAACTGACTGCTTTACTAATTCAAGAGACTGAATGGTGTAGTTGATACATTTAGCCTTGTTTGCTTATTTTTATTTATGTGTCCTGTTTAAAGGGTTGTTTTGTACAGTTCTGAGACAGAGCAGTTGCACTAAGTGTGCTAAATGCTGAAAGTTAACTGTGCTCTGTTAAGGTGCATTGGCCAGTACGGTTTATTAAACTGTTACGTTTTCAACTTTACCATTTTACCTTCCTTATTTTAGTATAAGGTTAAAGTTGCACTGCATTTAGATCTTAGCTGTAGAACTCTTAGCCTTGCTATTGTGCTCAGTTACGCACTCTATTTACAATTAAGACGCTTATTTCTCCTTGTGAAGTATTTGATAGAGTTTTTGACAGATGCTCAGAGAAAATCTGACGCATCTATTCATTTGTGGATTTAAAAGACTTTTCTAAGACGGTTGACGGAAATCGAATAATTATTCACAAAACACAGACGCAACTAAAGCTTCCTATTTTTGTCTTCTACTTTCTCAAGATGGCTGTGTAATTGTCTCAACCACAGGTTTAGCAAAATATTACAAAACTGAGCAAGTCTGTGGATTTTGGAAATGAAGGGAATTTTAGAAGCTCATGAGGTTGCCTTGAGGCAACTTCAACTTCTACAAAAGATATGTGTCAACACGTTGCTGTCTTTTACTCAGCATGTGATGATGATGTGTTTTTTTTTCCCCCCTTACGTTGTTAAACTTTGGGCTGCCCCTGATTTCCCACTGGTACAGTATCTGGTACTTCAGAGGGAAGATGTCGGTGATTGTCCAGGTGGGAGGAGGAGACCACTCCACCAGCACGTGTTTGGTAGCAAGAGGGGAAACCCGGACATCTACAGGAGGATCTGGTTTCACTGTGGAGAGAGACGAGTCTTGAAATTTCATGGATGATCGATAAAGATGGCCTGTTTCATGGTATGACCTAAATATGATAGAAAGTATTAAAACGTCTACTTTTGTTTTTGTCTTCAGATGGAGCATAAACTTGTCAGACACAGCAAAAAATGTTCCCTCTCACCAATATCCTCCAGCATGAAACTTGATAGATGAAAGCTGCTTCCCCCAGAATGAACGGCTGTGATGTTGAGAATGTATTCAGTGAGAAGTTTCAGGTTGGGCAAGTGACAGTGCCAGAGCTGCAAAACAAAAGAAAAAAGAAATGTATTTGGAACTGTGACGATTTGATGCAACGCTCTGTCTACAGCTGAGAGTTGAGATAGACATTTATATATATAAAAAAACAGAAAAGAAATTTTTTTATATTTCATTTACTTTCTGGAGTTTACATATATTTCTCTAATATTTGGCAGAATTGCTTTTTAAACTACATGAGCTGGGTAAAGCATTTTTGGGAATCGGTCAAAAACATTCTCGACGCAGTTTTCTGTAATTTTGGCCCATTCCTCTTGATGTTAGCAGCCTTGTTTCACAAACCTTTTCAGCTTTTTCCATAACCTGTCTATTAAACTGAATCAGGGCTTTGCGGTGGTCACCCTAAAACATTGACTTGAAGCTGTTTTATGGACCCTCAGAATTCCCAAAACTTTTAATCAAAAATCTGATGAGGAATTTTTTTTTTTTTTTTTTTTTTTGACTCTGGGAATTTTTGGGAAATTATTTCAACTCTGTGATCCTGTGGTAGAATGTAATGCTCTCTGCAGATGAACAGGCCTGTTTGGGTTTCATTTAATCTAAGAACAGCTGTGAAAACCCCCTGATCTGCTGCTACCTGCTCAGACAGTGAAGGCGGAGGTTCTGTGGTCAGAGCGGAGGATGAAGAGCCAGGCGGGACCAAGTGGCACGTCTTGGGGTCAGCGTTACCGTCTCGCTCACTGTCAGGAGGAAATATTCATATACCTGAGGATTTATCCTATTTTTTAATATTTTTTCTTTGCTGGAAGAGCCAAAACATGGTTGTGGTCTACCTGTAGGTAGCGATGTACTGTGTTGGATGGGAGGGCAGAGGTTCTGGCCAGGAGCAAAACGTCACATTGGGATAGCTGGAACACCAGCAGTGCACCTTGGGAGTGGAGGGAGGATCTGAACCAGAAAAAAAACAAAACAGATTTTAGTCTTTTTCCATCAGCAAACCCCCTGGTATGGTTTCTATTTTTCATTCTCTTTCTGTTTGCCTTATGTTGCAACATAAGGGTTTTGTTTAACTCAAAGCTACTACGTAGAAAATCCACAAGAAGAAGACACAAAGGACATTTTTAATTATTTAATGAGGTACAAACTAGAAAACTGCAAATCATTCCCTAAATCTAGATGCTGGGCAGGTTTGTATTGCGAGCAGAAAAATTTGTCTGTTTTTAGCAAACGATGGGTCACAAATTGTGAATTTTTTGGGTAATTTTCATTAAATCTCTCAAGAATTACAACATAGGAAACAATGATTTAGTGAGCTACTCTGTATAATAATGTCAGAAGAATGCCTTAATCATTTTAGTTTACACTAGAGAACTAGCTAGTGCTATGTAGTTAGCACTAGCTAACACTAGCTCTGCTGAACATAAAGAATTGGTCATAAAACAGTAGAAAGAGGTTGAGAAGGTACATTTACTTTGAGTTTGTCTTGTGATTGTTTGGCAATCATTTTTTTACCTGCACTGGTTTAATTATTAATGCAACTTATCAGTTTTTACTAAAATACAGTGTGACAGCATGAATTTTGGCACACAATCTACAACACAAAGACAATTTGTTGAGGTTTTTGTCTTTATTCTTGTCTAATCTGATTTTATGAGATAAAAACAGTTTTTACTAAAATATTACCTTTTCAGTATGTAAGATCATAGTGTTTTTTTTTCTCCTTTGACTCTTATATTGTAGGAAAACAAAGTGCCATGGGAAATTAAGGTTGTGGCATTGTGTGTAGCATACACTGCCAAATACATAAACAGTTTAAATGCATAAACAGTATGATCACAAGACAAGCTAGAACACTACATATTCATTTGAACAACAATATCAAAACTTAATCCTAACCCACAGAGAAATAACAATGTTTCTGTGGTGACCCTTTGTAAAGTTCTTGCTACATCACACACAATATTTTATCCATCAGATCCAGACTCACCTCCTAAAACTGAAGTTGCTTTGAGAAGATCCAGAGCTTGACTTCCAACACCCAAAATGAGGATGATAGTTGTGATGTACACAGTCCCAGCCATCAATATATCCACAGTTTTTGCCTAAATAGTTTAATAAATATGAATTACTTTCTCTATGCCCTATGCTTGCTGGTAGTTTTATGTTCTGCTGTTCTCCTCAGCCCAACGTGGAGATAAGAGATAATGCTGCCTCACCAGCGTTTCTTTTTCTTCTCTGCTCAAGCAGCAGCATGTTTTTTCTTTTAATACGACTGAGAAAGAGAAAGAGGAAATAAAACCTGCGGCTTATCTCAGGAAATCCACAAGGAAAGAAGGTTTCTTTACGTCACAGTAAGGAGGTCACAAACATTTTATTAATGTATTTGACATTAGATAAAGAAAACATACGAATATTTACAAGCTACAGTTCGTTTAAAACGATAGAAAGACCCTGTGACATCATCGCCTGTACTCTCAGGTACTTCTCCGTCCAGATGAATGTTATCGGCGCACACACGCACTCCAGCCATTCAAACGTTTTATGTATTGTCTTTGTGAGGCCATGACAGTTTCTTAGGAGTCCATCCTGAGATGGAGGAGCTGTGGAGGTTCCAGTTCAGGGTGGGGAGGCCCTCTCGGTGCATGGCAATGCCATGGTGTCCCCCCGCCCCGGTGGTCCGCAGCGACGTCAAGGCCTTGCTGATCCAGTTGTTTTTTGCTTCCTGGAGATCGTTGGCTAGGACTCCCTTCTGGTGCTCCAGCTCCTACGAAAGAAGATGCGTACAAAGCACAATGAAAATGCTGTTGACTTTTTTTTTTTTAAGAGAAAATAAGTTAGTCAAAACAAATGTATACACATCTACAGCTCTGGAGAAAATTAAGAACCCACTGAAAATGATCAGTTTCTCTGATTTGACCTTTTATAGGTTTATGTTTGAGTAAAATAAGCATTGTTTTTCTATCCTATGAACCACTGACATGTCTCTGAAATTCCAAGCAAAGATTTTGTATTTATTTGCAGAAAATTAAAAATGGTCAAAATTAACAGACCCCCAAATAATGCAAAGAAAAGAAGTTAGAAACAACAATACTAATGTCTTAACATTAGTATTATGTAAAAAGCATACATTGATTCCTGGAAATTAAACAATTTCCTGGAAAACTGTGAAAATTATTTCTGGAAATCAGAGACATTTACTGTAGTTCATCTTTGACAGTGTCAGGATTTCTGGCTCAAACCCTGACTAAGGTGAAACTATCAACTTCCTCTCTTGGTTTTCTTATGTTGCTGCAACACCATGAAAAGACTACATCTCTCTAGCAGATTATAGAATTACTTTTCTTTGTGTTTGCGTCTTAAGGCTTTCCTTCATTATGTTTGGTTACATTACGTCAGATTTTGACCCGGATTGTTGATGTTTCTGTGTAAAGTGATTGTGTGACCGTTAGTGACTTTGTGAGATTGTCATGGTACTTTAACCCTCTAGCTAGCTGTTAGCCTTCCACTTCTCTGCACTTTGTCATCTTCCTACAGCAGATAAGGTGAATATTTCTGATAAGAATCCAAACTAGTCCTTGAACAGGAGTCCACCTTCCAGAATATTTATTCTCTATCAGCAGCAACTTTTGTGTTTCTATCTGCGGAGTGGAAATGTGGAAAAAGCGTCAGTGTGGAAACACAGGAATGCCCAAACGTCACCATCTCATGGCCAATGATGAATCCACCAACGTGACGAAACAACCGTTTTGAGACAGAGGAACTGGACAAGATTACAAGAAATTTCCACTTCTTCCTATTGCATTTCAGAAACCCTGTTGGGGTTTTATACTGCAATCTGTGTAAAATCTCTTATTGGCCAGGTCACATTGGAAAAGAGGCTTTTAATCTCACTAAGTTATTTTTCATGTTTAAATAAAAGATGCACACACATATATATTATAATTATTTTTTTTTTGGTTATTTTAGATTATAGCTTTATTTCTTTTACTGGTTTTATATTTTTTGACCATATTTGAAGCAAACTAATAAAATAAACCAACATAAACAGCCCTTCCTTATTACGAGTAATGGGTTGATTTTTACTGCTCATGTGGCTATTATATATGATATTAATATATATATATATATTATATATGATATATTATATTTCATATCTTTACAAACAACCAATTCTGTCTTTAAAGGGGCGGTAACATGTATTTTCCAGGCACATAGTGCCATTTTACCGCACAATTAAGTAACTACAGGATGGGCCTTAAGTTTCCATCTTTAAGAGAATGTAAAATGTATATTTCTGTTATATTTCAGATACCCAAGAAGATCCGTTTGACAAAAGAGCAAAGAACTGAAATTATACTGATTGCTGGATCGGGAAGCAGTCGCATGGTTGCACGAAACTTTAACAGGAAACATGGAACGAGCATCACACACACACACACGACACTGTGGCTAAACTTATTTGTAAGTTTCAGAAAACTGGAAATGGAGTCCCACAAGAATAAAAACGGTTGTCCACTATAAGATGTTTATATTTACGCATGGAAACTTATGGCCCACCCTCTATATCACCCTCAGTTATAAATTATGTCAAACATGAAATAAA
>NW_015116435.1:10856-19080 GCF_001443285.1 Poecilia latipinna | reverse complement strand
TTCCTGGAAATTAAACAATTTCCTGGAAAACTGTGAAAATTATTTCTGGAAATCAGAGACATTTACTGTAGTTCATCTTTGACAGTGTCAGGATTTCTGGCTCAAACCCTGACTAAGGTGAAACTATCAACTTCCTCTCTTGGTTTTCTTATGTTGCTGCAACACCATGAAAAGACTACATCTCTCTAGCAGATTATAGAATTACTTTTCTTTGTGTTTGCGTCTTAAGGCTTTCCTTCATTATGTTTGGTTACATTACGTCAGATTTTGACCCGGATTGTTGATGTTTCTGTGTAAAGTGATTGTGTGACCGTTAGTGACTTTGTGAGATTGTCATGGTACTTTAACCCTCTAGCTAGCTGTTAGCCTTCCACTTCTCTGCACTTTGTCATCTTCCTACAGCAGATAAGGTGAATATTTCTGATAAGAATCCAAACTAGTCCTTGAACAGGAGTCCACCTTCCAGAATATTTATTCTCTATCAGCAGCAACTTTTGTGTTTCTATCTGCGGAGTGGAAATGTGGAAAAAGCGTCAGTGTGGAAACACAGGAATGCCCAAACGTCACCATCTCATGGCCAATGATGAATCCACCAACGTGACGAAACAACCGTTTTGAGACAGAGGAACTGGACAAGATTACAAGAAATTTCCACTTCTTCCTATTGCATTTCAGAAACCCTGTTGGGGTTTTATACTGCAATCTGTGTAAAATCTCTTATTGGCCAGGTCACATTGGAAAAGAGGCTTTTAATCTCACTAAGTTATTTTTCATGTTTAAATAAAAGATGCACACACATATATATTATAATTATTTTTTTTTTGGTTATTTTAGATTATAGCTTTATTTCTTTTACTGGTTTTATATTTTTTGACCATATTTGAAGCAAACTAATAAAATAAACCAACATAAACAGCCCTTCCTTATTACGAGTAATGGGTTGATTTTTACTGCTCATGTGGCTATTATATATGATATTAATATATATATATATATTATATATGATATATTATATTTCATATCTTTACAAACAACCAATTCTGTCTTTAAAGGGGCGGTAACATGTATTTTCCAGGCACATAGTGCCATTTTACCGCACAATTAAGTAACTACAGGATGGGCCTTAAGTTTCCATCTTTAAGAGAATGTAAAATGTATATTTCTGTTATATTTCAGATACCCAAGAAGATCCGTTTGACAAAAGAGCAAAGAACTGAAATTATACTGATTGCTGGATCGGGAAGCAGTCGCATGGTTGCACGAAACTTTAACAGGAAACATGGAACGAGCATCACACACACACACACGACACTGTGGCTAAACTTATTTGTAAGTTTCAGAAAACTGGAAATGGAGTCCCACAAGAATAAAAACGGTTGTCCACTATAAGATGTTTATATTTACGCATGGAAACTTATGGCCCACCCTCTATATCACCCTCAGTTATAAATTATGTCAAACATGAAATAAAAGAAATCCAAGGTTTCCCCAAGTAAACCTGTTCAGCCTGGTGGTCATTCATCCAGCGGCCCGTCGTGCTTTTGAGTTAAAAAATGTTTAGTTGACAGGAAATTTGAAAATATCACTTGATTATGTGTTATTGAAAGATTGGAAGATTAATACCTGAATACCAACTATAAAGTCTTACAAAATGCAAACATTTTAAAGAGAATTAAAAAAATAAGCAATGCTAAGCCTGGTGGGGGTACAAGTAAAGCCTGGAGGCCCGCCAGGCTTATGATATACTGGGGGAATCCCTGAAATCTAACTTTGGAGGTGCTGAATGGGAGAGGGGCTGATCTGTGAGAGAAAAAACATAACATGATATTAAGCTAAAAACATCTGCTTTACGTAGCCCTTTCCCCCCTTTAACGTAAATTGAGAATTGTCTTTCAGCTGACTGGATGCCGCAAACAACAAATGGGGGAGGGGTGATGCTCCATGTTTCGATCAACCTCATCATGCGTACTACATGGCAGATCACGCCTTAAAGCTTTGATCCTCATTAAAATCTTGACGGCTCTTTGCTGGTCTGCACATGTCCAGACAGTCAGATTTCACCTGAATCTTGCAGTTGGCCTCCACCACCTGCAGCTTGGTCTGGACCAGCTCCCTCTCCAGCTCTCTGATCTGGGCCTTCAGAGACTCCTTCTCCTGGTCCTTCCCGTTCCCGTCTTCCTGTCGGGGGCTTACGTCGGACTCCCGCCCGCCCGGTTCGGCCTCCACATGCACTGGTGTGTCAGCGCTGTGGCCTGTGGGGATCGATTCTGCAACGTGTCGACACTGGGAACAAGCCGCTATTGTGCTCTAGAAGATGACAATTAGAAAGAAAAAAGATTGTACAACTAACAAAAAAAAAAGTATGAGTGCAACATAAAAATAACATAAGAAGCAGACATCTGCAGCAAGAGTGGAGCACTCACCTTGAGTGCATCCAACTCTTCTCTGTGGGCGGCTTCCTGTCTCTCCAGACGCGACGTCAGCTGAGAGCAGATCTGAGAGACAGATCGACTTCATCAAACGAAACCTCCTCCAATCACACCTACATGCATCTGTGAGAACGCTGAAGGACACTGATTGCACAAACGGTGCCATCAATTGCCGGTACCTGTTTGTAGTCGGAGATGATACCGGACGATCTTTTAATCTCCTGCTCAGCCCTCTCCAGCTCTCTCCGAAACACTTCCTTCAGCTACACACAAAAAAAGATTTACATATATTTATATATATATTTTTTTACTTTTCTTTCTTACAACAGCCCGCAAACAAAAAAAACTCCTATCACCATGGCAGCTTCTTCCTCTTTGCCTCTTTTCTCGTCTTCAGTTGCCTGCAGTCGATGTTGGATCTTAAGGAGCTCTTTGGTTAGCTCGTCTACTCTGTCTTCTGCCTGGAAAACATGAAAATACACTCAGATCCTCGCCATTACATGCTTGTTTCATTATATTGGTGATGCCTTGTAAAAGCATCCCCCTTTGCTTTTTCACATTTTGTAGGTATTCCCCTTCGATATGCAGTTTGACGCGGCACACACGTGGAAGAAGGTGCTCTTTGTTTGTACCCTAACCCAAAATGTCATGGTACAAACACAGCATCAAAACACACCATGCCGAGAAAGGAAACATGGTGAGAAGATTGATGAAGCTCAATACAGGAAAAGTTTTGTAAGAAAACCCCGTTTTCTATAAGCTGATCCATCTTGTAAAAACAAAACACACGGAAAGCTGCGGCTGTACCTTGACAAACCCTCAAACTTTTGACTGCTGCTGTGAATACGGCCGGGCTGCATTTTAGATAGCTGGGATGTGATATAAATGAGGTCCTGAAATGCAAAACCTTTGCCTTTCTCAGTTTGACCTCTTAGTAGTACCTCGTCTAGAGAGTTCCTCAAAGCAACCTTGCTGGTGATTAGTCTGTGCGCCAAGCTATCGTTTTCCTGCTCCAGGCGAAGGCTGGCCTGCTGGAGCTGACGGTTTTCTTTCTGCAAAGTGCAGGGGAAAAAAAAGCATTGGGTTTCTGCAGCTGAAGAGAGAAAATCAAATCATTTCAGAAAAAGAAAGAGGAAGACAGGAGTCGATTCTGACCAAGTATTTGTCCACAGGGTCATCGTCCATGATCTGAAGACGACTTTCCCCGAGTTTCACTTTCTTTGTGGGGACCTTGGAAGAAGAAGAAGAAAAAAACGACACGTCTTGTTAATGTGGAAAACCTGACACGTTTGGATGAAATGGAGAAATCCATCTCTCCCATAAAGAGATATGTAGGATGAGCTTGACAAATCAAGAACAGGCCTCAGAACGAGATCCAAACAAGGATAAATCATAGATAAGATAAAGCTGAGTACATGGGGGACGCGGTAATCTACAGCGCATCTGGGGAATTATGGGGGATGGAAGGGGCTTAAGGCAAAGCATGAAATGGATTTTCGTGTCTTAAATACCTAAAAACGACGAATCCAAGATCTTTTCAGGGTGTCGCGAATCAGAAATCTGACTTGTGGAGGAATTGTGTTTGGTGTTGGGCTTTATGCTTTGTCATGCCAGTCAGCGACGGCTCACGTGAGGAATGCAGAGAGACAAAGTAAACTGAAGGGCTCTGCATAAATGTGATCTTTCCTGTTCAAAATGAAACAGTGGGTCAGAGGCATTGCCTTTCATCTAAAGCGAAACAACAGCTTCAAAACAGAAAAGCATGACTTTGTTTAGGAACTTGAGAGCTAAAAAAGATCTGTACTTAAACAAAGGGAGTAACTTATCTTAACTCTTATAATCAGCAGTAAAAGCAGATAAGTAAAAAAAAAAAATAAAAAAATTAGCGTGTTACATATGAAAATTTCTCCAAAGACGCTGAAGCAGAGAAAGCTACTGTAAGTTTATTTGTTCTTATGTTTGATTTAAACATAATGTGGATGGGTTTTATCAAACTGTTAGACTGGTTTGCATATCAAAAACTCAAGATGCAAAATAAGTAGAAGTGCTTGGATCAGAGGTCCTCACTGATCAACCTCAGCAGTTTTGAGGATCTCAAAATGGGAGATGCAAACCCAGAAAGAAATGGAGGAAGATCCAAAAGGATCGAAAGAAAAAATGCAAGATTTTCAGCCAATGGTTGGTCAGAGAGGATCTGGAATGATCAGGTTCCTCACTTACCTGTGAGTACAGCAACAAACAGTTGTAAAGCCAAGCTATCATTGGCAAAAATCCCCCCAAAAATGATGTTGCTGTAAAAACACATGGTGACGAGCTTCCAGTGCATATTAGGAACTGGAACACAAAGAGAGGATGCACCTTTATCTGGACTCATGAAAGCAAAATGTTTCCTTTGGCATCTGGAGAGAGCAGACGGTTTGTAAGACTGTGAAGCACGGCGGCTCACGTATGATGGCATGGGGATTTTTTTTTCCCAATGTTGTGGAATAATGTCTATTTTTCACATACCAGGAATGATTGAATCAGACAGAGTCGATCATTTTACTTAAAGAAGATGCCAAGTTGCCTTTTAGGACAATGCAGTGAAGCAGGTGTCACAACAAAACGAGACCAACAAACCTGGCGGTAAAAGCGTAAAATACAAGTGGTCATGTAATTTAATATTAGTTTAATGATTCACAGGAAAGCTTAATCTACCAATATTTTTCAGTTTATGCAGTAAACGCTTGAGCTGGTCAAGAAAACAACGTTTCTGTTGGTACATTTAATCCAAACAGATGTTCCCAAACGCAATTGTGTGTATAAAAATAGAGACACTACAAAAGTCTAATTAAAGCCACCATTGTTATCGTGAACACGTTTGAAGGACTTTATTATGTTTCGGTGATGTAATCCTCAAGCCTGTGATGTGAAAAATGCAGATGTTGGACTGAGAAAAATATCAATAAATACTTGATATTAAATGACTCAAACTGGCATCAGAGATGGAAATCTTGATTGGAGTCAGTGTAGAAAGTGATCAACTCGAGGCAAAAGGAAAACCCAGGGAGAGTAAAAATATTTCACTAAATTAAAATATTTAAAACCTGCAAGAGATGAAAAACCTGTCCTGTTAACCAAAGTGCATTTTCATGCATTAACACCACAATAAAAACATTCCAGAGGGAATGAATCTTACATTGAACGTAGGCCCTGTGTCAGCGACCAGACAGGCGAGGATCTCCTCTTCACTCATCTGCTCTATAGCGCTGGCGTCGTAGGCCGTCACCATGGACACCTCCTGCATCATCGCGCCCGGATTTCCGAAACAGACCCCAACAGTCACAGCGCTTATATGTGAAGCCCAAGATTCAAAACCAGAAAAGCCAAGAACGTCCACCTGCAGCAGCAGGAGAGTGACTGGAGAGGTGTGAAGCAAGTTCAAAACGATTCTGACCCCGCCGCTTTAACTCGCTCTGAAGACACAGCCGTCCACACACACACACACACACAAAAGATCTTAAAAGGCCAGAGGTGAGGTTGAAGTTCACGACTCCCGGAAGGAAAGAAACTTTGTTTGCAGTCTAAAGGTGAGAAATCTTCCCACAGCAACACCAGACAGGTGAAGTGTGTGTCACAGTGTGTGTGGGCAGCACCAGGTTCAGCAGGGATTATATACGACCTGAGAGTGTGAAAGGAAAGACAGCCTTGGACACGCCCACGGTTGTGTTTACATTTCTTATCTCACCTGTCCTCTTCTCTGACGCACAAATCCAGCTGTTTACGACCTGCAAGTGTCCATTTAGCCGAGTTAAATGGTTTAAAAATCATTTATATAGGTTTAAAGAGGAAACAGTTTTTTGTTGTTGTTTTTCACATGCACTTTGTTTTTTTTACCCCCTTATTTTATTCACACTCTGACACGATGCCGCGTGAACCTGCTAGACTTGTCGAGTCAAACCTGCCATGCGTGTAAGAAGTAAATGATGTGGCATCTGTGATATTTTTCCCGGGGGGTGTTGGTGCAGTAGCTCTATTATAGTCATGGGCCGAGCGACCAGACCGGAGAGCAAACAGGCCCAGCAGGTAGGGCGACGCATACCGACGCAGAACAACAGGGAAGTCTCTGCCACGCCACCTGTACGCACCCCAACACTTTCATCCTGCATGCTGCAAAGTCCCACCTTAACGCGAGTTTCTCTTTAATTTCTCCATTTGACTGTGAAGTCTGTCGTTTTGTCATTTCTCTCCAGGACAAAGCCACTGTTACTCCCCCCAAAGTCTCACTTCTCTTATTGATTTTCACTTCTGTGTTTGAGTTTACTGTTTTATTTTTTGTTCTTTTTTCACATGTTTATACCTTTGTGGTCAATTTGTGTATATAAATATTTCTCCACTGAAGCTGTGACTTCAACACATTGTGTCTTGCCCCCTCTGAGTCACAGTAGGAAAAGATGCACACACAAAAGGAAAAAAAAGCCAAGGGAGACATATAAACATTTATTTTCTCCTCAAAATAATAATAATAATAATAGTAATGGTAATAAAAAGGTGTGAAGAGGTGATGGGTTTTCTCACTCTAACAGGGTGAACCAAAAGATAACTCAATACCGCTGAAAAGAAATCAGAGAAATCTGAAAATAAGAGCAAACTGATGAACAAAAGCTCAGAGCTTCATCTGCCAGAGAAAAGAATGACATTGTGCTGAATCATGGAAATACAAAAGCGCATTTGAAACGGCAAATTGAAAAGCTCTGCGTTGACAACGTGATGCAACAGGAGGCCGGCGCCTTAAAGAAAAACAAAACAAACAAAAAAAAACGCTTTCATTCACATGGAAATTTTTCCACATTTGTATTTTGTTGAGGTTTTGTGGAGCAGTCCAACGCGAGTATTTTACAAAGAAAAATGCTTATATGCACTCATTCCCCTTTACTCTGCTACCCTGAAGTAAAATCTTCTGAATTCAGGAAGTGTGGAAGAAACCCCAACAGTGAAACATGGTGGTGACAGCATCATGCTGAGGTGGTGCCTGCTCAGGAAATGAATGGTGCTAAACACGAGGCGACCCTGGAAGAAAAACGTTTTAAAAGCTGCGCAACACTCGAAACTGGAGAAGATGTTTCACCTTCCACCTGGATAAAGACACAGCCAGAGCTAAATGAACGGTTTGGATCAAAGAATAATTGTGTGTTAGAATGACCTAGTCAAAGCCTGAACCTAAATCAAACTGATAATCTTTGGGGGTGCGGATGTGGACTTATGTTATCCACCTAGTTTGACAGAATTTAAGTTATTTTGTAATAAAAAAATAAAAGGGGGGGGGGGGAACCCAAAAAAGTTTGGAAGAATAAAACTGATTGAAATTTTCTTTAAGACAAAAATGGGAGTGACTGCGGGGGCTTATGAAAAATGCATGTGACATTTCTCACGTTTTTAATAGTAAAACCTTTGTTTGCTTTTTCTTTCTTTCGCTTTTTCGCTCTGCTTTGTGTTGGTCTACGGCACAAAACCCCGAAACTGACAGGAAAGTTGTGACAAAATGTGAAGATGTTAACGGACCATGAATACTTGTGCAAATCACTTGTTTGTGACTAAATAACGTTTCTTAAATAGACGTCTTGGCAGCGGTATATTTGTTTATCTGAGCACAAAATTGTTTATCATAATTTTTTTTCCATCTCTAAATATAAATTTTCTGTTCCTACTTACAGTACCGCAATTTTTCTGACAGGAAAAAACAAAACAAAAAAAAAAAAAAAAAAAAAAAGGAAAAAAAAAGAAAAAAAAAATAAAAAGGGAGGAAAAAAAACAAA
>NW_015116435.1:4740-7696 GCF_001443285.1 Poecilia latipinna | reverse complement strand
CTTAAGTTTTCTGACATCCATTACGTTTTGCATGTCAACCAAAAAAAAAAAAAGAAAAAACATAGGAATACAAAGAGAACATAAAATAGAAGAGTAGGAAATAAAACAACAATAATATTCACCAGAAGCTTCACAGAAATACATATCAATTCAGGCATATACTGTGAAATAACACTGCATCTTGTTACTGTACCGTGGCAGACAGGATGGCTTTTTTTTAAATCACTAAAATATAGCACACAATCTTGCTTAATGTTGGATTTTTTTTTCTCGTTATCACTTTAAAAAAAAAAAATGGATTGTCCGTTTTCTTTCGTCTGAATTCGCAAACAAGAAAAGACTCACAGCACCACCAGCTTTTACACCGTGAAACAAACACTTTTCATTTTAATAGTCTGGCTTCCCTACATTTACCAGAATAGAGATCATAACTAAAACACAGGTGAGCCTTTCTTTGTTGACTGAAACTAACAGGAAAAAAAAAACTAAACAAAAAAAAACTGCAAGATGCACAGAATTGCATAAAAACTCCCCTTTCTGTTCCATGTTTCACCTCTGGACAAAACTCCACGGTGAGTTTCTATTACTGGCAAACGACAACGCCTAGTAGAAAACTGGCAGCCCTCGTGTGCAATAGGCTGAAAGGCCGACGGAGGGCGGGGTTCACGCTGCGAGTCTGAGTTAACATCCGGGAAGAGAAAGAGAAACAGAAACTGAACTGATGTGGAGGAAAGTCCTTTATATGAAGGAACCAACACATGAGCACAGATCGATCATGTGCCTTCATTGCTAATCAGATTTTAACTCTCGGTTCCCATCTGACTTCCTGCTGATATGAGGGGTTAAAAAAAAAAAAAAAAAATCCATCAGTCACTTAAGCTTGAACTGAGAGTCAGAAATTCCCTCGACTCTTCATGCTTTCAGTTTGAGAGAAGAAGAGTGACGACGATCTCAAGCGACATTATTTACATAAATTTGGTGCAACGTCATTCCTAAACCACAAAGATGGCTGCCGCACAGAAGGTTTCTGCAATCGGCGCGATGACGATGATGTGCACATACACCTCTAGCGGCAGGGGAAGCCCATGTTTTTCAGCACGATGCAGAGGTCACTGGTCGTGTAGCATATTTTCTACCGGATGCAGCAAAAAAGTGACTTTAATCTAGACTGACAGAGGTTTGGCGAGCCGTGTTGTTTTACTTTAAAGGGGACTGTTATGTAAAATTGGCTTCTTCGTTTGAGCTTTACATCATGTTATAATGTTATTCCCTCATCAAAAATAAACATGGAGCGTTGCTTTGATTGTTTGGTGCATGTCTGAGAAATCCTTTCACCTCCACCGTTCAGAGGAGCCGGAGCGAACGCTCTCGCCGAGCGCCACCTTTTCCATGCCGCTCCTCCTCGAGGCTGCAGCCTCCAAGCCAAACTTCTGCCTCCTCAGCTCCTTCAGACTAGCAGCAGCATACTAAAATAATAAACCTTCAAACAAATGATGCATTTATATGTTTTACCCTATGTTGCAATTTACAAATTCTTGGATTTCGTAGTCTGGAGACTCGTTTTTCCTTACTGGTGCAGTGGTCTTGCCTCTGATGGAGTCACTGGTGACTTAGCCCCATAGCTGTGGAAGAACAGTCTGCCATTTACTGGAGAGGAAAAGAAATCCTTGCTGCAGCGTTTGTGAGCTGCTGCATGATTTTGTTGCCCACACAGGAGCTCTGTCAGTGGGCTGAGTCTGTGGGTAACTGTGACTAAAGTCGGAATGTGCAATGATCTAGGTGTAACTGTGCCGTGTTTTAATAAATTAACTTTCGTTGTTGTTGTTCTTATAAATGGCTTGTGCAAGAAAAGCTAAGTGTGTTGGTGTGAATGTGTGTGAAGAAGAGTCCAGTGAGGAGAGAGTCAGACGTCAGTGCTGTAGGGGCGCGGCGGGGGAGGGAAAGCGTCCGACGGGTTGTAGTAGCTCAGAGGGGACGAAGTCGGGGGGTTGACGGGCAAAGGGAGAGACGCTGACGGGTTTTCGTAGTAGAAGCCCAGCCGCTCCCCTCCGTTACGCATGTCGTCTGTGAATCCAGAGGGGACGGGGTACGGCGAACACGAGGGGCAGGGGCTGTGGTGCGAACCCGAGTCCAGCTGGTCCAGGGAGACGGGCGTGATGTCGGTCCCGTCCATGGCCAGGGCGTTGCAGGCGTTGCAGGGGAAGTGAGACAGAGGATCCGCTCCCGCCACCGAGCCCACGTCCTCCTCGGACTCGTTCTTCTTACAGCAGTAATACTGGCGCAGGTCGACAGAAAACACAGCGAGGGAGAGAGAGAAAGAGAGAGAGAAAGAGAGAGAGAGGGTCAGACACTTTCCAAGGATGTTTTATGCAGCGAGACTCGGCGGCTGTCGAAGAAAAAGTCGGAAATTAGCTCGTTCATTTTCATTCGAAGATTATTTTTGGGGAAGATAAGCTTGTGTGTTGAAGAAAACATGAACGCAATCAATTAAGATTTTTAGTATCGAGATTCAGAAATTATTGTAATAATCCCACTTTTTCCTCTTTTAGTGTTTAATGAACATCACGACGCACAAACACATTAAAAGGCTGATATAAAATTTAAAAATATGTTTCTGAGATGGGTTCATTGGCAATACGACTGGTTAGGACACTAAAAAGCTAAAAAAAAAAATGTATAATCTTTTACTGTAGTAACAATCTCAGACTGAAAAATAGTGAAAAATCCACCTTGTAAATAATACTATAAGATATAAAACTAACAAATTCACCCCTAGCAATCCCTTTTTATAATCATAACATTAATATTTAATTCATGCATATATTTTTTTCTTTTATGGGGACGTCTAATTAGCACATTAATGTTGTAAGTTTGCACATAATGCAGAATAATAAGGCAGATAATAATCTATAAGGTTTATTCTCAGGGAACAAGAAAACCAAGCAAGTAAACCTTT
>NW_015116435.1:0-655 GCF_001443285.1 Poecilia latipinna | reverse complement strand
GTCATCCTCGTACACATTGACAACAGAAGTGAACCACTGTCGAAGACAAACGCTGTCCAGCAAATATGTGTTGATTCTACATTGAATCAATGTTGATTCAACACTCATTTGACTGTGGATCTGCATGCATATTTGTGTTGATTCTACATTGAATAAGTTAGGAATCAATGTTGATTCAACACTCATTTGATTGTGGACCTGCATGCAGATTTGTGTTGATTCTACATTGAATCAATGTTGATTGAACACTCATTTGACTATGGATCTGCATGAATATTTGTGTTGATTCTACATTGAATCAATGTTGATTCAACACACATTTGACTGTGGATCTGCATGCAGATTTGTGTTGATTCTACATTGAATCAATGGTGATTCAACCATCATCTGAACGTGGATCTGCATGCATATTTGTGTTGATTCTACATTGAATCAGTTCGGAATCAACGTTCATTCAACCATCATCTGAACGTGGATCTGCATGCATATTTGTGTTGATTCTACATTGAATCAGTTCATTCAACACTCATTTGACTATGGATCTGCATGCATATTTGTGTTGATTCTACATTGAATCAATGTTGATTCAACACTCATTTGACTGTGGATCTGCATGCATATTTGTGTTGATTCTACATTGAATAAGTTAGGAATC
>NW_015116434.1:32102-37189 GCF_001443285.1 Poecilia latipinna | reverse complement strand
TCGATTTCTCTGGATGAATTTCAACAGGGCAAATCAGCGAACAGAAACAGAAGTTAGCAATGATGATAATTTGATAATTTTATTTGCGTTGTTTTAGAATTGCAGTTTGCTTATGGGTGGTAATGGCAGTGGAGGAAGTGAACAAAGCCGTTCAGTTCCTGTTGGCCACTTTTCCAAATATTGAGCAATAAAAGAGAGGGCAAGAGGAATGTTAAGATGGCCATGACATCTTTACTACTGGCAAAGATGTCATGGCCATACTTACCATAGGGGTCAGCATAAGTCCTATTTTCCAGTTGGCTCTGTTAATATCAAAGGATGTGGGTGAGCTAAATAACAGAAGCTAAACACTAGAAGTTAAACATGAAAGGCTAGGGGCAAAATATTAGATATTAAACACTAGAGGCTCAACATTAGAAGCAAAGTGCTAGAAGCTAATCGCTAAAAGCTCAGCACTAGAAAATAAATGTTACGGGCTCAACGCCAAACCCTAAATACCAGAGTCTAAACGCTAGAAGCTAGCCGCTAGAACCTAAGCACTAAAGGCTAAACGTTAAAGGCTAATCCATCAATCTAATCGCCAGACCCTAAATGCTAAAGGCTAAATGCTAGATGTTAAATGCTAGAGGCTAAACATTAGAGGCTAAAACATTAGAGAAGCAAACAAATAATCGAGCAGAGGCATTACGGCGAAACTTTAGCGATCGGGTGAAATCATATTCAATCGCTTAAAACTTCAAGAATTCACGCCTCCAGCTAGCAATCGTTTCTCGATAGTCGAGGGTCCAGACCCTTTGGGAGAAGCAAAGTGTATAACAAGGGACTGTTTTTTCTCAGGCTATCCTTTAAAAGAAAAGGGTACAAACTACTTTATCAAGATCAAACCCTGTGGTCTTCAAGGAACATAGTGTCGCAAGGTTCTGGTACAGTTTACAATGAATGGCTCATGGATGGATAAATGCTTAGCAGCAAATTGATGGACCTTCAAGATTAAACAGAGAATAAAGTCTGTAAACACAAGAAGTTGACAAACTAATTTTTCTCTGGCATCAGCAAATAGTCATAGCAAATCAAATTCAATAATATATAACCTACAGCATCATCTGGAGAAGCTGGGCATTTACCAATATCAAACATATATGTGGTATATGTATGGTATGTAAACGTTTACCGCACTCGCTTGATGTCAGGAACCCCAATCATTTAGCTCTTTTCAAACTCACAGAGGAACCTCTGTCGGCCTCGTGTCAGGATTTCAGCTACTGGGGCCCTATAGTAGCCAGCTGTGGCAGTTCTCCTGCTTTGTGTCTGCAGCTAATGTCAGGTGTTATCCATCTTAGAGGGGCTTCCTCTGGGATCAGCAGAAGGGCTGGGGATTTCCATGCTTACAGTTCTTGCATCTATAGGAAAATGAAGATGCCCATATTACAGAGCTGTGAGGGGCAAACTGTGTGAATGATGCTAATGTTGCTAAAATCTAGACTGCAAGAAAACCTATGATAATTCTGAGATCATTATCAAATGAATTGTGTTGATTTTAGGAAAGGTTTCAAGGTGGTCTGTGAGACAAAGTGATTAAGTTTGTGTTTATTTACCACTTGTCTCTTAAATGTATTTCTGATTTGTTTCATATTTGCTTCACTCACTATCCCAGGTTTGTTTGTGGAAGCATTATGTTGCAGTTTACATCCATGCATATGTTATTTTTATGCTAACACTACCACACCATTAGATAAATGTGAATGTTTCCTTTGTTACAAGGTACATTTCAGATAAATTACTTATTTTTGTTTCTCACCATTGTTTGTCCCTTTAGCTCCTGCTGACCCTCTGAAAATAGTCTGGTTGAAGTGTTTGAAAAAGGGTGTTTTTGAGTGGGTGCAGTAGGTATGAATTAAAATGTCACAGTTTCAAGTTGTAAGGGTGTTTACACAAAAATGTATCTACTTCCAAAAAACCAAATTTAACTTTCTTTTGCGCACCAGGGAATCGTATTAGTAGCTGTTCATCAGCCAGCTGACCAGCAGTAACCAGCAACGAATTGGGAAGGGATGGGTAGGAGTGTGCTATATCAGGCCTATCAGCTCATCCAGTTTGCAATGAAAGGACACTCCAGGTATGTTTTTGATGAGGGAATAACATTACAACATGAAATAAAGCTCATAAAATCAGATTTTACATAACACTGACACTCTTTAACATCCTGATACCAGTGACTGGACCATGTCGGTATCTGGAGAAATCCAAGGCAGCAAAAACCACCTGAGGAGTGTAATCTGGGTAATACTGAGCAATAAAAACATCTTGAAACCCAGAAAGAATTCATTTTTTGATGTTTATTGACAATGAAAAGAATCCAGTTTATTGGTTTGTAAATGTAATAGTTACCCTGGCGTGACTAGATCATACTGCCAGTGATAACATACAAGCTTCCACACTGTGGCCTTCAGAGCTGGGAAAGTCCTCAGAAATGTTTAGCATCAGAGCTGTTTGTGTGACAGAAAAATGGTGGTCAAGTTAGTTTTTCTTTGATTTAAAAGTTGGTCCTGTGCCTCTAGTGAGTTTCTCAATGTGAAAGGGCAGATGGAGAGTGCAGGGGGGATGTGGGGGGAGTTTGAAGTTCCCCTGGGTGAGCAGTTGCACCAGTGTTGCTCCACATGAAAACAAGCAGCATTTCTGCAGTAAGGGCATGAAATCAGGGTTGTTTGTTTTCCATCGCCATCTCCATAAAGGGCCAGTATTACATGAAATCTGCATTTTTGAGATTTACATCATGTTATAATATTATCCCCTCATCAACAACATACCTGGAGTGTTGCCTCAATTCTTTCATGCATGGATGAGAAATCCTTTACTCTCCCGTGGCAACCATTAAGCGAGTAAAACGCCTGGAGAGAACTAGCCCCGCCTTCCGAGGCACAGCTCTTACTCTGAGCTGCAGTTTCTAAGCTTCAGAGCTTCTGCCTTCATAGAGCAGCCCTTCCCTGTGACTCCCACACTCAGCTTCTTCAGACTAGCCAACAGCAATTAGCAAACACCTGGTGGAACTGCGCATCTGCTGAGCTCATTATATCAGATACTTCTCAGCATAACACTGGTAAAAACGTTGTAAGAGTTAATAAAGGAACAATGTTGTGATGACTTCCTGAAGGCGGAGTTTAGCAAGAGAAGACGTTTTAAAGAGACAGAGACCCAATTTCAAGGCTTTAGATTACAAAGTCAATTTTCTTTTATGTCATATTTCATTTATATCGCTTTTTTTTTTTTTAATGATGGTAAGAGTTACCTGATTGTGCTATAAAGTTGTACTATGTGACTGGACCACTCCCTTAAATCTTAAATGATTAAAAGATAACTGCTAAGAAAAGCCTGAAATATAATTAAAAAATGTTTATGTGTTGTATGAATTTGGGTGAAAGACTTCAGACTTGACTTAGACTTGGAAAGAAATGATTTGTGAGGAGAAGGTAATATCTCTGGTACGGTAGTTAGTAATACCCCAAAAGACTTTATTCTCATTTTCCTTCTACTTCACAAATATGTGCTCCTTTATGTCAGTCAACCATATAAAAGTCGCAACATAGTTTGTTGCTCTGACACAACAACATTTGAAAGAGTTCAATAGGTACAAATACGTTTGCAAGGCATTTGACAGAGAGGAGTGAACCTGGATCTCCATCCAGCTGCCTGAACTCCCTGCCAGGCTTCCAATCCTGCCCCTGATGCCACGACGCATCGGGGAAAGTCACCTCAGAGAATATGTGTCACGTCCGCCTGAGTCACTCCTGCTGCACTGCAGTGTCGGAGGCGGAGGGTAACACAAACAGGCGAGCTGCAGCCAAGTCAAACAAAACTCGCAGCATTCATGCATGCTGGTCCTGCGTACGCAGATGAATGCGAAAGGCCGGCGCTGCCTGCGCACACCTCGGTCCAAAGCACACAGCTTTCAGTGTACACAAGCAATTATCCGTCAAACACGTTTCATAGTTAAAGTAAACAGCGCAAACCATTTTAGGTGGGAGCAAATAAACAAGCACATGCAGGCAGGTTTGCCAGTGGAACCGCTGATAAAATCCAACTGATTTCTTGATGGTCTTTTTAAAGGAGGCCACAGGCAGGAAAATGAGCCACTTAAAGGAGCACCAGATTCCCCGCGGCCATCGGGGCCGCTGTAAGCACAGGCAGCTGTTCGCTTCATTGATGGAAAAGTGTCTTTATGGCGGCTGTTGAAATGTCGGTGGCTGAATGCGGTGCTCTGATGCCAAGGCTGTCGTGTTTCACAGGCGCAGCTTTGTACGGCAGCAGAGGAGACCTGGCCCCGCTCCTCCATCTGGATTTGGACGTGATGACGGAGGGTTCGAGAAATGCCCCGAAACAACGGGACATTTTTCTGTGGGTTAGGTTTATTTCAGTTTATTTCAAGATTTTAATTATCACCATTTCGCTCTGATCCATTTCCAATTATTTAAAGGGGCAGTATTATGTAGTATCAACATTTTGAGCTTCACGTCAAAAATATAACTGGAGCATTGCTTTCATTTTTTCCATGCATGGTTGAGAAATCCTTTAATCTCCCATGGCAACCATTCAGCTATAGACCTAGCTCCACCTACAGGGGGCAGCTCCTCCTCAGAGCTGCAGGTTCCAAGCTTCCACCTCACAGAGCAGCCCTTCCCCACAGCACCCCCACTCAGCTCCTTCAGACTGGTCAGCAGCAATTAGCAAACACCTGGTAGAACTACACATCTATGGTGGCACACGGGTAAAGCTCAACCCAAATAAGGATGCTGACGTTGCAGGTTTAATTCCTGGCCTGGTGACCTTTGCCACAAATCTTCCCTCTCTCTGCCTACTTTCCTGTCTTAGTACTTTCAAATAAAGGCCGCTAGAACCAAAAAAACCTTTAAACAAGCGACTTCTCAGTGCAACGCTGGTGAAAACATAGTTAAAGGGTTAATAGAGGGGCGACGTTGTAATGACTTCCTAAAGGCAGAGTTTCAAAAAAGGCAGGAATTACTTAGAGAGGCAAAGGTAAAATTTGAAGGTGCTGAATCAGAAAGCAAATTTTATTTTACATCATATATATA
>NW_015116434.1:22102-27102 GCF_001443285.1 Poecilia latipinna | reverse complement strand
GAATAAATAAACATAAATATTAACCAATTTTGGCCCAATTTTTTTTAGTCTGAAATTAGCTCCTAAATGTAAATATAAATACTTACATACACAAATGAAACAAACTACTGTGGTTGAAAAGAACATAAGTTTTACATGTTAAAAAGTGTTTCTCCCTCATGTCTTTTAAGAACTCAAACCTTTTGTGCAAAATTAAGAATGTTTTAATAATAAAAGGACATATTACTTCTAAAGATTCTCAACACCAAAATATATGTCATAAAAGCAACTTGAAAAAGGTAAGCCTGTGCTCACTTCCTAATGATCAGGAACTTTGTTCATTTTCATTTCTTCAATCCTTTCTACGTTTTGATTTGCAGGTTTCACGTTTCCGCCGCAGTACGACCTGCAGTTTGAAAGAAATCCGCTGCAAATGGCTTCCCATCGTTAAAAACGTCGAGTCTCCGTCAGTCAAACCCGTCAGTCCCCTTAAACAAGATTCAGCTTTCATGAAAACACCGCTGTGCTGACAGGAACCGGTCTGCACAGCGGGAGTGACATTATCAGGAAATCTGATGTTTTCTGGAGCCGCGAACGCATCATGATGAGATCAAGCGCTGCTGCGGGCTTTATGCGGCGTGAGAAGTTGGAACCACAGCAGGGATGTTGTTGGCTACAGGAAAACAGCTGACAGACACCACAGGAGAAAAATCTAGACAACATTTGCCTCTTCTGTAGGTTCTCCTTTTTAGCATATATTTTGCTATATATAATTCTCTAACATCAACAAACACAGTGTCTTACAAAAGGGGTGTCCAAAAGTGAGGCACGTGGGGCCATTTGCGGGCCCTGAATGATACAAATTTGTCTGATGCAGATGAAGACTTTTTTTATTATTATTACTTAATTAGGACAAAACTTTTTCAAATAAAGAGTGACCTTAATCATGTTCTTATTGCAGAGAATCAACCACTTGTTTTTCCCAGTTTTCTCCAAAATAAATGAGTAAATGAGTTGCCTTTCTTTCAATAAATAAATTATGCAAAACCCTTTTGACAGTTTGAATCTACAATGATTCACACACACACACACACACACACAAAATCTGACTGTTTTCTTTGTTTTATTCAAATATTGCATGCCTGTTGTTATTTTTGAGTAGGAAACAAATTACCAATAAAAGTTTTAATATTTAAAAAAATGAGTTGATTTTGGCCCAGGTAATATAAAGTTCTTTATTGTTTTCCTTTAAAAAAAAAAACTTAAGCAAAAAAAGATACAGTACGTCTGAATAGCTTTACAGAACTGCCCAGTAATTTGGAAAAATAAACATTTTACTTGAAATATTTACGAGTCTAATTTTGCTACAAATTGAAACTTTGTTGTTACAAGTAAACTATCGGAGTTCATGACTTCCTTCAGACGCACATTCCATCTCATCCTGCACCCTCCCCTGTTTTTTCCCTCTACCAAAAAAAGGGCTGTTCCATTTTACTGTCGGAGACTATAATTTTTCATGCGATGGTGGTATAGTGGTGAGCATAGCTGCCTTCCAAGCAGTTGACCCGGGTTCGATTCCCGGCCATCGCAACTTGCTTTTTGTACCATTTTATCCATTTCTCCCCTGCTTCTTTTTTTATGTAATTACTGATGCGTCATAGCCGTTTTTACCATATATTTAGACCAATGACGTCACACGTCTACATTGCGCTTGAGGGACAAGCTGAGGCGCTCCTTATCACCAGTAACCTAACCCATTAGCCAGACTTTGATGTGGCTTTTGTTCTGGCATTAGAAAACGTTATTTTTCAATCGGTGAGCTCTTCCAAACGAAGTTGAAATACTCGCTGTCTCCAGCAGATGGCGCAACCCAACAGAAAATATCAGCAGTTATCATCAAATAAACTGCAATTACTTAACATAGTACTTGGCGTTATTCTAGTCTGATGCAAGCTAGTGTATGAGCAATACACAAGCTTGGTTTGAGATAACAGCAGATTTTTGAAAATATTTTTTGAAAACATACCTATTTAAAGCTTACAAAGTTCAGCATAGTGAGCGCCAGAATGTGATTGGCCTGATAGTTACAAAAGAAAATCAAATGACAGCACTAATTTAAGACATAAATTATAGATACAGCTAAGTGAGTGCACATATCTCACTTATTCTGTAAGAGCAATACTTTTTTTAAATTACAGGAGTCACGTGATCAACAACCGGCTTTTACTTCTGGCGGAAAAGACGGAGAAGACGACAGGAAGTGGTAGAAGGATGACAACGCGGCATGTTTTTTTAAGGACTTGTCGTGTGAATAAACTTATTCACGTGTGATTTTAACTCATATTTAATAAAAACAAGGCAATTGTGAAACGGTATTTTCAATATTAGTGAAATACTGACTAAGCTTTGTGCACAGTTGTTATGGAAACGGAGCTAATGCGGCCAAGACTGAAAGGGAGAGGAAGGAGACTTTTAAAAACTAAATAAATTTGGAGCAACTCCTATTATATTGAATAGTGAATATTGGATCACACTCCTGCTTGATCTACTCTGCTTTATATTACCATGTAAGATTCAATCCCTCATGTATGGTGCAGAATGCCGCTTATAGGGGTATGATTGGCAGTGGAGTCATGTTGACACATTTCTCTGTTGCTTCAATCATGTGAAATAAAAGACAACAAAGTTGTAACCTCCAAATAAAGGAATAAAACTAGACTACACTGTAATATTAAGATATGCTGGGAAAAACCCATCACAAAAAGCTGAAAAGCCAAATGTCATTTTTAAAAGCTGCTGTATTCAGTTTACTTGCCTCATGCATAAAAGTGCATAAAAGATGTAGCATTTAAAGGCTGCTCCTTCCACATTAACAGCTTCATCAGAAATAATAAGTCATGTTGCATATAGGCTGCAACGCTTTGATGTAAACGGAGAGCAATCAAAGCTCCACCTACATGTTTTCTGAAAGTGTTCAAAGCAATGATTCAGCTTTTTGATGCTCTTTTAAATATGGAGCTGCAGCCAGTGGGGGAGGAGCGGCGCTGTCAGCCGTATTCTTAATTGGAATTTTATCATGTTTATGCTTCTTTTATCCCGTTTTTGATTGAAACCAAACACACTCCAGGCTTCTGTGACGTGCAGCATTCAAAGCTCGCTCTCTTTGTAATGCTCATATTTAGACAATGGTGCTGTCAGTCCAGGTTTGTCTTATCTATCAGGCATTTAGACTGTATTTATTAAGAAGACATCTCACATTGTAGCAGTTTTCACTTCTCTGCAGGGACAAAAGTGCATTTATTGGACATCAAAAAATTTTGTTTCGTTATTTTTCAGACTTCATCTCTGCAAGATTTCATTAAGCCAACGCTGCACTCCAGTTCCCTTGGAAGTCAGAACTCCGATCTGAGTTTGACGTCAGAAATATAGTTGGAGAGGTCAGGTTTCTAACATGGCGGCCCCCATAGACATTGTTCTCAATATTTCTTACAACCATTATTTTAAGCTTTACTTCTCATAAACAAACACCACTTTGAATCACTCTGATCTACAGTATTGTCAAGGATATGCATAACAGTTTAAATGATCATCTCTTATAACCTTTGGGCAGTTCAAGTCAATTTTAAAAGACAGAGACATCAGCTCATTTGGCTCCTGTAACTGCCCTAATGTTTAACACTATGTCTCTCGTTTGCGTGATCATGTGCGTTGGTCTTATGCTACTGTTTGGCCATGTCACTTTTGGAAAAGAGGTTTTAATCTCCATTGTGATTTTTTTTAAAGTATACAAACATACATTTGTGAGCAGAGCAGCAAAGTTGAGTCAAATCCTTACCGATACCAAGAAGCATATTCTGCTATTGACTGTCGTTAGGTGATGTTCTCATTGGATCAGAAGACTAACTTTGAAAAATTGAGATTAATTAGCAATTTTTAAGTTCATTCATGTAACAAGCAGTGAGGTCACCAGCTTGGTCACATGCTACAGTGAGATGGAGTCCCATTCTTCAAACAGCACATTTCTTGCAAGTAAGACTGGCACAACCGGTGCGCCCAAGTTGATGCTACGAGTCTTCAAAGAGGTTGAAGTCAGGAGTGCAGACAGGCAATTCCAGCATCTTCACTTCCCCAAAATATAGAAGTAATCACTGATAAACCCCGCTCTGTGGGGGGAGAGATCAGACAGCTCAGAGAAGAGAGTTTTCTCCCTAAGAGTGGAGATGTTGCCCCTGACTTTAGAATCTCATCTGGACGTCTCTGAGTCTGCACTGATGTCGCTTTTAATGATAGCAAGCCTTGCTCTTCCAATTAGAGAGGTTCAGACCTTCACACTGCCTCCACCTAAGTTGTTTGAGGATTTGGCAACCTGCATCCAACTCTGCTGCTCAGCTAATAAATACATTTCCCTTACAAATGTAAATAACCATAAACAATGGAAGACTTTTTGCCAAGAGGCAACAAAGAAATAACCAACTGAACCCATCTACCCTTACCTTGTTTACTACTTACAGATACATTTTTGGTAGGGTTGCAACATTCTTTCAAAAGTCATTACACTAAACTAAGTTCTTAAAAGTGTGTTATTGTTAAAAAGTGTTTTTGAGAGCTCTAACTCTTTCTAAAAGACACGAAACATTAACACACTGACAAAACATTTCATGCAAAGACTTTTATTTATGAACAGTCTGTAGCACGGGTACAACAGCACAGATTTGTCTCGATTTCTGATCAGCCTCAATAATCATACCAAGTACGGACAAATACTGTGCCTCCGAAAAACACTTCCGTCTTCACAATAATCTAAAAATACCTTGTTCTGTTTTAAATATGTAGCTTAACATTTTGTAAAATAAAATATACATTGTATGAAATATAACAGTTGTTTATTGGATAGACTATATTGTACCAAATGCAATTATTATATTCAAATACACCTCTCCTCTGTGACTTGTTGCGTTATTACATGCACCGAAATAAAAAGGGGGGGAAGGAGAAATGCGGCACTTACAAAAAAAAAAAAA
>NW_015116434.1:0-18969 GCF_001443285.1 Poecilia latipinna | reverse complement strand
TTTTTGGGTTATTTTATGCACCCAAAAAAAAAGGGGGGGAGGGAAAAAGGGGGGCTCTAAAAAAAAAAAAAAAAAAAAAGAAGAAAAAAAAGCTGTACATACTTCTGTATGAAAATAGAAAATATCAAAGCGGGATGTGCACCAGTTGTCTAGATTATGTTACAAAGACGTCGCGGTACAAAAAGACCTACGGGGATGAACCGGATAACGCCTCACCTGGAGCACGGAGGTGCAGGAATACTGAGCTGGAGACCGGACCGGCACGGAACCTGGTCGTGAACCGTCGACAGAGCTGCAAGCCTCACGCCGGTCCAAACAGGTTTTACCACACAGTTTAATACAGCTGGATCACAGAGTGATATGGTTGCACAAGCAAAGTGGATAATAGCATTTTAGCCTTGAACTTTGCTGGTTGAAAAAAAAATAAAAAAAATCCAATGCATAGCATAAAGTTCGGTTTGGCATGTTTGTCAATTTTTTTTTTCTATTGCTAACCAACTGCCAGTTCTACCCGCAACTTTTACAATACTGATATGTCAGCATCAACTTATGAAACACGCTCAGATACCGTGACTATATTCCAACAGCAAGATTCTATACAGCATCGTTACTAAGCGTCGTTAGCTTAATACTATTATTGCCTAAACAGCTTCACGCGTCTTATCTGTTGAGAAGAGATGGAGTTGCTGCTGCCCAAACTGGACAGGTTACACACAGACGAACATCTTCACTGAGACAGTGTGTACAAGGCACACTGCGATCTGTAGCGCTACATCTATGTCTTCCCGCAAAAAACGACACAAACGCAACAAACTGACGAGGAAAATCTCAACAGTTCCAGTCGGAAGTTTGCATAAACCCATCGCGGACTTTGAATATCATAGCACTTTTTGGGCATTTAATGATTTATTGTAGCCAATCTATGGAATATTTATGCAACAAACAGATTCAAACATTTTTAAAAATAAGAAAATAAGGTGCATTAGTTCTATGCTGTCTTTGGTTGGCAGAACTCAACAGAAAACCAATATTAAGAATAATGGAAACGTCCAAGGGAATAACCAAGTATTGGAAAGTTTTCAGAGTAATTTCTAGACAACTAGGTGTAATGTGGTGGCGCAGGGGTCAACCACAACCCACATTGGAGGCCTTAGTCCTTGATGTGGCCATTGCAGGTTCAATTCCCGGCCTGGTGACCTTTGCCGCATTGTCTTCTCTCTTCTCTTATAACCCACTTTCCTGTCAATTCACTATCAAGTAAAGGCCACTAGAGCTAATACAACCTTTAAAAAAAGACCAACAAAACTCAAACCTACCATAAGCTGGATATTGCTGTACTACCGGTGTAACTGTTGATAGTTGAAAGAGTTTTACATGACCACTGATTAAGAGATTACCAACCAAGAATTATATCAGTCTGCATATTCAACACATTCAAAACTTGGCTGTTTTTTGTCCCACTAGTTCCTCACATAAACAAATCAAATAAATTCTGGAGAATTTTAGGGTCAGACGAAAGACATTTCTATTGCAAATGTGGGCAAAACTTTGTCAATATCGCTAAATATTGACAAATATTGTGAAATTTTATTGAAAAGACACAATTTTTGAAATTGAAATGTTTTCATTGACTAAGAAACACAAAATCACACGCGAATATGTTTATTCACACAATATTCATAAAACATGTTACCCCATCATCCTCCTACCACTTCCTGTTTTCTTCTTCATGGTTTGTGCCATTGGCAACATCTGGGTGATGATCATGTGACTCGTGATGCGAGAAAAGTCTTTGTATTGCAGTTTTGCTACTGCCAAATAAAAACACCTCATCCTAGCACCAAAATCTTTTATCAAAAATTTTTTGTTTTAAACTGCAGTGTTTCCATTAAGTGAAAATGTCAAATTGCGCAACTGTATGGTCAATGGAAACACAGCTAGTGACAAGCTACTGACAAGAGGAGTCAAGGTCAGGCTTTTAAACCTGAATACGTTGAAACAGCTACTAATCATAGAAGGGGCAGCAACACGATGCGGCCGCTCTGCTGCCAGTGGTTCTGGTGTGTGGAGAAAGAGAGGTACTTCCAAATTCTACAAATGTACCTCAAACAACTAGACGATTGAAACTTGCTGACAGTAGCTTAACGCACCAACACTGATTTTGGAATGGAAAAACGACGGCTACCAGTAAACATCTGGAATGTCCTAACCTCAATTGGAAAACAATCATTGCTGAGAAGAGGACAAAGTTATGCCAGAAACGTGGTGTTGGCCATGACAAGTTTCTGCTTGAAGTAAATTTAACCAAAGGTTAAATGGATGCATATGAGCCTGAAAACATATAATTTGACCCTTTTACTCAGACCCAGGCATCTAAATCCCTTTCTATAGTTATTCACTCCTGGTAGAAAACCTGGTTGAAATAAATTATTAAAAGCCCAAAGTTAACATGACCTGGATGTAAACTTCTCAGCGGAACTGCATGTACAGATCTCTTAATGCCACACATTACGCATGGAATGATTTTTTTTTTTTTTTTTTGGAACAGTATGCGGTTTAACTAAAGACATTTCTAACACAGTGAGGCTGCTGATACTGAGAGCGAACAAAGGGGGATCGCTCTGAGCGTAATCTCCGAGTACGTGAGGAGATTACCAGGTGTTTGGGAATAACACGGAGCCAATAATCTCCGCAGTGCAAATCTAACACTTGTACCTAAAGGTAGAGCTTCAAAGCAAATGAGATTAGCTCCTTGAAATAGACTTTACTACTGGTATTATGCCCTGTATATGACGACTATATTGCTCTTGAGTGAAACTATTCAAGGACCACAGTGTTTCTCTTTGCAACCCATACTCTTTTAGTACATTCTCGATCACACACATCTAGAAGGGGGGGAAAAAACGGTTAGGAGTTTCATTACTGCTCATACACATAAGGATTACACTTTGAAAAACAAATCTAATCTTTCAACATACATAAGAAAATATACATTTCAATTTATTGTCTTAGATTGGATTTTTTCTTTATAATCTTAATAAAATCTTATAACTCTTATTTACATTTGGTGTAGGTTAATACTGATTGTAATGCAATACTGTCACCTTGTGTGTGTGTGTGTGTGTGTGTGTGTTTGTGGTTTATCTTTTTTTTCTGTTACATTTCTTTTGCTCGCTCGATAAACAGAAGCACTCTTACATTCAGGTTTCGACACGGAAGCTCCCAAGAAGTGCGGACGGGAATCAACGACACACATTCTTCCGAAATGGAAAGACGACTTCTGAGAGGAGGAAGTCCGCTTGCTTGAGAACGTGAACTAGTTTTAGAGGCGAAGACGACGGGGTGACAAGTCTGATACGACCTAAAGAACCAGCACCCAGCTGTAGCTTTTATTGGCTGTAAAAATGCTCTGGCAGCACCAGGACGGTCAGTTCTTGGAGATGTTGGAAGGAGGCGGGAGGGAGAGCCGACTGAGCTACGAGGCGAGATGGAAGTCTTTGTCGGTGGTAAAAAAAAGCTGTTAACGGGAGAAAGACAGATTTCCACAGTGGTGAAGGCAGTGGTTGGAGGTCACACCCTTTCTACTCGACTGGGGTCGTATGAGTCTGATGAGAAAAGGAGAGGAAAGACGAGATGAGACAGCATCCCTGAAAACGAGGGCAGACTTTCAGCAAATGGGACCTGAAAGGAAGAGTTCAACAGTGTTTGCTTTGTTACAGAGAGAGAGAGAGACAGAGCTGGAGTCACCGCCCGGTCAGATTGGCTCCAAGAGTCAACTAAAAAGATCAGATTTGTTTTTATTTCATTTCATCTACAGAAATGTGTGTGTTTCCGTTTCATGTCAAGGCTAACTCGGTAAAACATAGGAGAAAAAATGAAACAGACACTGCCAACTATGATTCTCTTTTTATGGTAGCAAATATTAGCAGGATTCAGGGCCTGTCCACACTAACCTGAAAATTATTACTCCACTTGCCTCTGGGTTTAGGTATACAGATCTAGAGGATTTCCAAAGTAAAGGTTTGCTATGATGACCTCAATGATGGAATGTCAAAGGGGCCAACATAGAATATGCCCACCGGTTTTTCTGTTTACCTTTCTACAGGTAAACAACTTTAGCCAAGCAGTGGTTTAGCTAGGCTCAGCATCTTTGTTTGAATTTTAACATATGGTGGACCTCTGGTATTCGCAATGACTAAGGACTACACCCACCCATGAACTCCCAAAATACTTGAGATTACCTCTAGAAACACTCTGAACTGCCTATTTTACAGTCTTCCTCATCTCTGCTCTTGGAAATACAACCAATCTGCATCAAGGACAGTGAATGGTGCTTTCAGATTGGCTGCTTTGCAAATGCCAGTAAACAGAATGCCAATCTTTTAGTTACAGGTTCCAGTAACTAAAAGATTAGTTTAGTGCAAAATTAACCAGGTGCAAATTTAACCCACTTTCAGACAAAAAAACATCACACAAACAGTCAAACATGGTGGTGTTGTGTGATGCCCAGGGTGTTTTGCTGCTTTGAGACCTGGACGACTTCCTGTAACGAATGGAACAATGAATTCTGCTCCCTTGCAAAAACCCCTTATAGGAGCCAAATATATGTATTTTTGGGTGTGGTCACTAGATGGGACCACACCCATCTTGGCCCTTGACTCAAATGCTCTCCAGCATATAAGCATATGCTGGAGAGCATATGAGCCAAGGGGTGACAGGTAGCAGACAGGTGTTGAACCCGGAAGGGCATGCAAGTTTTTGACTGCTGTGGCGGAGTCATTGTTAATGCTGTTGTTGTGTATCTAAGAGTTACTGGATTTGTGCACAAATGGTTTCATCTGAACAGAATAAATTCTGAATTTGCTCTTCAAAAAGATCCCTGGGATTGACTTTACACACTACAACAGGTATGACGTTAGCTGCTCAGTGTGTCATAACAAATCAGTAACGGATCAACACTTAACTAGTGCAGTATTAAACTGTCTAGTATACCCCTAATTGTCAAGCCACCATGCAGCAGGACAATATTCTGAAGCACACAAGCAAAACCACCTCTAAATAGCTTACCACAATGGGAAGGCTATGGACTGGGTCAAAGGTTGGACTTGAATATGACTAAGAAGCTATGGGATAACTTCAATCAAATAAGTTCATGCTTTACATTTTATTGAATAAAAACAATTCTGCAAAAAGGAGTGGGTCAACAATCCTCCACAGTGATATAAAAGGCTCCTTGTCAACTATTTACTTTTTCTCGAAGGGCCAGGTTGGGTTGGGATAGAACTTTTCTCTTAACATTTTTGCAGGACTGTATAACAGTCACTGCATGCAAAAAAAAACAAGCACATTTCCACATCCACTAATAATACGAGACTGAATGTCAGGCAAAGGAGTAGGACAGATGGCAGTCATTACTTCTGCAGGAAGGGCATTGAACCTTTGGACACTTTACTAACTCAATTAATCTAAAGTAGGTCTGGTGATGATGAAGCTATTTTTCAGGATGACAATGCATCCACCCAAGCTGCTGGGCAAAGAGCACTGACGTTTTTCTTGACATGTAACTTAAAGAAAATGGGTAACATCATATACATGTAAAGTAACAAATATGACATGTTTACGTTTATATAATGGATGACTCACTATGATGGGGACATGTATATTTGAAAAGTAATAATCATTTAATGATTTTCACACCCACCTGAGACAGAGAGCATTTCCTCATCCTCCACATCGGAGGTGCCACAGGTTCCGGTACTGAAGCTCAGTGGCAGAGTGATTTCCCTCTTGGGAACGCTGCGAGGTTTAGGAAGCAGAGGAGGCTTCTGGAGCTTGGTGCGCTGCTTTGGTATCGGTAACTTTCCTTCCTCTGCATGTTTGGTGGCCTCAGCTCTACAGACCAATGCTTCTGGTACGTTCTCGGAGGTGTTTTCAACATCTTCTACAATTCTCAAATCCATCATTCTTTCCTCAGTTTCGGGTTTAAAATGCTCTTCACTTATCTCGCTGCTTCCCTTTTGTCCAGTTTCAACGGTCATGTCATATACCTCCTCTACATGTCTTTGCTCTTCCCTACAGAGTTCATCAGCCGTTTCTTTTGGTTCTTCACACTTCCCTAAATTAACACATTCATCCTCTTGATTTATTTTTCCATTCTCTTCCTGCTCCTCCTTCTCAACACCTTGCTGTGCAACATTTTTCCTTGTCTCGCTACAAACTTTCATTGTTAGATCTTCTACTTCTTTAGATCCTGGTTCCTGTACAGGCTCTGGACTTTTCAGGCTAAGGCGTCTTATTCTAGACACAGAGTCCAGTTCTTTAAGACGGGCCATTCTGTCTGTAGTCGACCCAGTCGAAGCAGCAGCAGATGAAGCTGCAGAACAGTTCAGCTTATCTTGCAGAGATTCAATAAGTTTGCATGTTCCGCCTCTCCCTTTCTTCTCCCCACTACATATGCTGAGTGATAAGGTCTCGTCTGGTGTGACGGGTAGGGACAGAGGAAGCTTATTTGGTGGGAACTCAGGGAGGTCTAGAACTGATGGAGTTTCTGTATCCTGGTTCTGCTGGCCATCATTGTGGTCATTTGTGTGCTTTAGTCTATCTTCTTCCTCTTGCACCACACTAGACCCTGTCTCCTTGATCACCTCCATATCTGCTCCCTGGATGGTCAGGGATTCCTCTTGGACTTGCACAACCACTCTTGTTACTTGCTGTGTTTCTTCATTTGAACTTAGCTGTTTGTCAACCAAAGCAGTGTCCATTTCAGTCTCGTCGTCATCAGACTGTTTATCTTCAACACATAAAGCCTCAACTGGAACAGCAATACCCAAGATCCTTGCAGCCCTCTCCTCTATAGACTCATTTTCAGGGATTCCTTTTGCAAATTTCACCTCATACAGGTTGCTGAGGTCTTCCACAGGCAAAGTGTTAGCTTTTTCCTGAATAAGTAGGCTCTCTAAGTGCTTATCTGCGATTGTTGAGTCATTCTTATATGTTAGAGGTTCAGAGAGCGCATATCTTTCATCACTATCATCATCTCTAAACGCATAAGACACCTCCATTGTCCGTCTTGTAGTATGTAGCAAGTTGCCTTTTTCAGGCGATATGCAACTTTCCCTCTCTATTCCACAGACCTTTGACTCACTACCGAATGGTGAGAGGTCTGATTTAGAGTGTCCTTTCGAGTTACGATCAAGTTCTTCTCTTGAATTGTGCTCAAAGCTGCCACTAGTTTTCACAAGAACTGTGATGGACTGACTATGATCTTTATGATTGAGTGGAGATGGGACTGAAAGTGAGCGCTGCATTGGCTCTCCAGGACCACCAGGAGTTTCTGTGTAGACAGTAAGTCCCACATCCCTCAACAAGGACTCTTGAGGAACTGGGATGTCCTGCCTGTAGAGATGGTTTGAATCACTACAAGGGGGGACGAAGGACAAGAGAAAATTGTTGCTACGGGTTGGTTGGGGATGCAGCGATTGCTTACTTGTTAGTGGCATGTTATTGGCCTGTGGCTTGGAGAAATTTCCACTCATTTCCATCGATTCTAGATCAGAACTAGAGGCAAAAGACTTTGATCGCTTTTTTATATTATTGGGCCTTTCGATGTGCATTGGTGGGAGACTAATTGCTTCCCGGCCTGGTTCTGGACCACCAGTGAAATGTGCTCCTGATTTAAAACAAGCCAGTCTTTTATCCGCACTATCATTTTTAAAACGACTCACATTTGGTCTTTTGCTAATCGTATCTTCCATCTCTTTGTTAATAGTTTCCAATTCACCAATTGCGTCACAGGGTCGTCGGTTCACTGGCTTCAAGAGAAATTGCCCAAAGACCAGTTGTTCTTCACTTTCAGGTGGGCTGCTCTTCTTAGGAGAAGATAACTGATGTTCTCCCTGATTTTGTGTCTTGGTAGGAGAGGATGGGTCCTGTTGTGTGTGCTGAAGTGATTCTGTTTGTGTCTGGCTTAGGCTAAGATGGGAGAAGGCGCTGTTACTGGAAAGATGAAGGTTTTTTTGACCCATCATTGGGTACCCATAAGAAGAGGCACTATCAGTCCCAATATCAAGATCCATAGTTGTATCTGAGGCTGAATGAAGAGCCTCCTGTCTCTTGGTAGGGCTTTGGGTTTCTGGACTTTTAAAACCTGTCACGGGTGAGCCTGTTTGAGTTTCCTGGTTACGGTATTGGTTTCCAGGCCAAGATCCACCATAGCCTAACTCTTTGTCCTCATTTGCTTGGAGTACCCAGGCGTCTATGACCTCCTTTCTTAAAGGAGCTCTTTTGTAATTCCTCATTGAGGACGTGCTGGTAGTGTGGTAGTGAGAGTAGCGTGACTTGATGGGTATCTCATTCACAGACTTGCTACGGATGTTAGGGCTTTCTTTGAGACCTACAGCAAAAGTGTCAGTGTTCGTAACGGTCAGGTTTGGCATTGCCTCATTATTGTTCTGATCAGCTGCTAAGCCTTTGTTAATGTTTGTCGGCGTGTGAACAGGGACGGACACGAGGCAGAAAATGGTTTCACTCACTCTTCTCTTGGTGTTCCTTTGGATTTCTTGTCCTGACTCTGGAACAATTGTCTTTACTTGTGTGATGGTTTCTGCAAAGACCTGGTCCGAACTGGACCCCTGACGAGAAAAGGTCCTTGTTAATGGGGGCTGAAAAGCTGAAGAGGGGGACGACGGAGATGGTAGAGTGTTGAGATGTCTGTTGTTGCAGTTTTGGTCAGGTGCTCGGAAGTTACTTATAGTGTCTTTGTGCAAATCACTTCGCCACCTTTTATTTTCATTGTCCACGTTGCTAGAAGACGTCTGGTTATTTTCACCTGCCAGTTTGGCAGAGATGAAAGGCCCCAGTGGCGGGGGCAAAAAGGCACTGTCGTCGGGTGCAGGCTCCGATACGGTGACGCTGGGAAGCTCATTACGGATGTGGCGGATTTTGTCAGCGTCCGTCAGGGAGTTACCACCCAGAGCTGAGGAAATGTGACGAATGCGAGGATCATCAAAGGAGATATACTGAACTCCTCCTCCTGAATGCTCCTGGGTTGAATACACAGGGTAAAGCTGCTTCTGGGCGGATGCACTTCTGTCTCTGTGGGGACCAGGCCAGGAACAAGCTGGATGCCTGATGAACCAATGAGATCCATCGGGAGCCACTTGTATCTGTGGATACATATCCCCTCTGTACCTAAAAGTTAAAGGAACAAAGACAACATGAAAATCAATACAATGGTTTTATGAATAGATACACTTGAATAAGAATGTAGCACTATTCTGCTGCATATTTAGACATATAAAGCATCAATAATGAAAGATTATTAATAAAAAAAAATGCTTCTAGCTCAAATACCTGATAGGACCACAGTATTTTTTTTTTATCTTTATGCAATAAACCCACATATTGTTACTGCTGACAATGTTTTCATCTGAATTAGTCGATTGAAATGACTGATAATTTGGCTCATAAGATATTTTAATGCAATTTTCTTCAGTTGGACAAATAGAACAAGTTGCTTGCTTACTTTTTAATCTTAGCATTTTGACATTTTATTGGCTTATGTTTCAATTGTCTGATAATTCACTTACACCACTTTGATACATGCATGTATTATAAGGAATGCGGTAGGAACTGGTCCAAAATGTTTCAAAAACTCTGGTAGCTAATTCCACAGTGCTAGCTGGCAGCATCTTTTGCTAACCAACACTATGGGTGCAGCAGATTACAAAATTACTTATAGCAGACTAACAACAGTCGTCAGGATTTGCATTTCATGGGGACTCTTATATCAGTCTATTAAAAACACCCTGAACTGGACATCTCATCTTAGGTTTACTTCAAGTTTTATATTGAGATCTTTTCTTTTTGTTCTTCTCTGAGAAGACAATGTAGAAACCACTGCACTGGTGATACTGTAGAGAAAACACCCCGTCTGTAAGTGAAAGGCAGGAGTTAACACACATGAATGATGTTCATGTTTTCCTATTAGACACAGACTGAGACTAAAAGGGCAAAAACATATGTTTGAAATTATTACTTGGCTAATTCAAATATCTTGAATGAGAAAGGACTATGCTGAGATGTTATATGATAAAACTAAACTATGATCCTTGTTTCTGCTTAATAAATCAATTTTCATGAGAATGAGACCAAATTGAAATAAAACAAACGACAGACAATTAAGTCAGCTCCTAAAGTTTTAACCAAAAACCTCACAAAAAATATCATTTTAAACAGTGTCTGATGTTATTTTTGTGATAATTTTCAGACATTTAAATCCAACAGTGGCTCTTTTAAACTTGGCTCTCCATGTTTAAGTTTAATAAGAGAATGCAAATGTCTTGAATTAATTCATTTATGAAAAAAGGCGATAATAACCTGTACTCAAAAGGAACATCTCCATATCCTCGGAACGCCCCTCCCATTATTGGAGCTCTTTTATAAGACGGAGGAGGGATATACCCCGGAGGCCCAGAATCCTGTGCAAAATAGTCCAACTGAGGGTCTTTACTTCTCGATGTGGGGATGGGAGTTCTGTCCCTTGCCATGGGGGTAACTGACTCTCTGCCAGACAGAACCTCGCAGCTTCCCCTGATCTGCTGGTGCATCTCGTAAGAAGGGGGTCTGGGGGGTCGGGTGAAGCGGGCCTTTGGTGTGATTGAGAGTTGGTTGGCACTGGCCGGCCTCCCGTTTTCTGGCCAGCGAGGTGCTCGGTAAAAGTCTTGGTGGGTCAGCGGGTGGCCGTTGACTCGCCTGAACATTTCCTTACCAGACAATGCTATGTCCACGTATTGCAGGCTCTCGGGTTGCAACACCCTGGGCAGAGACTGGGACTTAGCTTTGGTCCTGGGGTGGACTACCATGCCCTCCGGCGTTCTGGCATGGAGTCGCTGCTGCTCCTGTCCCCAACGCTCCGCCTCGCTCTGAGACATCTGGCGGCCGAAGCTCACAGCTGGGTGCCACTCCTCTGTCCCCAGGCTCTGGCATTTCCTCTCGGTTGCCATCCTCCATTGCTGGAGGGCAGCCTCCCTTTCTCTAGAGCGGCCCTGTGCCTGGGCCAGGGCTTGAGCTTGAGCATGGGCTGCCCAGCGCTGCCTTTCCTGAGCTGCTCTCTGACGGTCCTCCACAGAGAGCTCTTGACCTCTGGCCTGCTGAGGCCCTTCTGGCCTGCTGAGCCCTCCCTGTCCCTTTCCATGGGGTTCCCTGATGTCAGCGTAGTCCAGCAGCACGCTGAAATCCTGGCCTCTCCTCCTCCAGTATGAAACATCCTTGGATTGTGGCTGTGGGCCTCTGTTGCCATCACAAAACCTTGAAGGAAAGCCAAATAAATGAAAAGGTCAGAGTGCCTTCTGTGAACTGAACAAAAAGTGGACAAGATTTGAGAGATTTTATATTCCAGTTATAGACACTCTATAAGATTTTTTGGTGAGAATCTTAAGTCAGTGCTGACAGTAGTCACTATGAAATAAAGACCTAAAAAGCAACAATAATGCAAAAGAAAAAATAAATATTAAAGCTATTCTAAGGTTGGACAATAAATCAATAACAATATATATTGCAACAGATCAGTATCAATAGTCTGATAGAATATTTATTGATTTCACTGAACTCTGTACCAGAACCGCACAGCATTCTGGTAGATGTAGGCTTAGGAAAGGCTTAAACTGCTCAACCTTCTATTCAATTCAAAATTAAAGTATTTTTCATTTAAACTTAATTTGATCCTCTCACAGCCAGCTAAGCAAGCTAACTCATTCACTCTTTGGTTACTTAGCAACAACCTGTTGAGTTACTTGCACAGCAGCAGATCAGGGTTTCCCCACCGTGCCTCATAACTGCTTAAAAATCAAAAACAACAGTGTGGAGAGAGAACTGTGGCTAAAACAGGAAATGTCAAATCAGATTGGCAATTCAGATATTTAAAACAAAAAATGTATAAATAATTACTGATATTGACTGATATGAAACGCTAGTATCATGGTAAGCTTTTTCAGCCATACCTTCCAGCCCTAAATTATACTGAATAATAGTATATAATATAAAATAATAATGATTACTATCATGCAGTCACAGTCATACAGTGACCTAAAAAAGAAGTAATAAATAGTTTTTATCATCACTTTTGTCATTATCACAATAGAACCACAAAATAACTTGATAGAACTGTAAATCCAAATCGCCCACTCCTATCAGGACAGCAAATTTCCTTTAAAGGGGCAGTATTATGTATTTTCTTGGCACATAGTGCCATTTTATAGCACAATTGCTTTCAATTGTTAAACAAATGCTGTATATACCAAATATGATTTTTGTATTCACTCAAGTTGACTGATATTAGATTTGTTGAAGAACTGAAACATTTAAATGTGACAAAAAAAAGGGAAAGTCCATAAGAGAACAACAAATGTTCACAGCAATACAGGTGCCATCATAATGACAAAATACTCAGAAACATAAACAGAAGGAAAAATAATAATAATAAATAAAAATAAAAATAAAAAAAAACAGAAATCCTGTCCCACTAGATGGAGACAGATGCCTATAAATAGCCGTGTAATGTTAGGTAATTGAGCTTTCCTACGGGGCACAGTGAACACATTACACAATGACACACTGTCTGTTATTCCTACACCGCCGTCCTGAACACATCACAGCTTCAGACGCCGTTTCACTGACGGCCTTTCTGTCGCGATTTCATTTTTTTGCTCCCTGTCTCAGACGGCGAGCCGAATTTCACTCCGGTGACGCTCGACTGCGGGCCGCATGGGCAACAATGAGACACAGTCGTTTCAGACCGTTCCTGGTGATGCAGACTGACTGGAAATGTAAACAAGACGCAAGCGCACATGTGCACATCCTCCAGAGGCCTCGGCTGCCGAGCGTCCTTGACATTTCCATCCGCGATCATTACCGGCCAATGAATGTTTACTGGAAGAGATTGGGGAGGGAAGAGGAGGATGGAGGGAGGTTGGGGGGGGGGCCACAACAGTCTGGTAAATCTGAGGACATTTAACGATGAGTTGCCATCATCATCAGTCTAATTGGGTTAAACAGGACTGGTCTGGAGGGAGTGTAAAGATAGGTCTGGTCCTTATCTAAACCAAAGCTGCCAGGCTAAACGTGTTGGGGCCGAAGATGGATGAACAAACAACAGATTGAAATTGCGGAACATATGTCTGTAATTCCCACATTCCCAAAAGCAACGGCATCCCAGCTACATGATACAACAAAACAGCTGAGAAAACGCACAACCACCGAGGCTAATTATGGGTTACGTGACACATTTCAGGAGTCTGCCTCGGTAGCTAAAACAGTTTGGAGAGGAAAAACTCAAATTTGCCCTAACAAAATATTTTGGGGGGGAAAAAATAAATCCAGCAGCCCGGACTAATTATGTAGACAAGAAAACAGCTGTATTGACTTTAGTCTTATTTACAGTGAACTGATGCAAATACACAAGATCAACTGCTCTGCTATAAAAGTCCCAGACTGGCTAAAGTGGGGCAACATCCCTGGAAAATATCCCACACTCCAGCGTCTCCCTATCTGTGAAGCTAAATATAGCCAATCCTCCATCTGCATGTTTAAATATTCCCTATATAACTGCTGCTTAATTCATGACGTATCCATTATGGAGGCAGGTGTATTACGTGTGAAACACCGGGAGCCAGTTAGGCATATTGGTTTATGTGAGTGGAAAACACGGAAGCGGGGAGGTATCCCCACAAACCTGGCAACCTGTGTAAACGTGGGTCGCGCTGAAATGGGGGGGCTGAGAGGAGCAGCGTGGGTTTGCCCAAAAGCTGTGTTGATTACAATTCCAAGAGGTCCCACGAGGGAGATTAGCACACGAGCATACATTACCCCTCTCCTGCTTAAAAAAAAAAGGCCTTAGAAGAAGAAGAGGGATGAGAAGAGAAAAGTAGTGAGAGGAGCTTACACACAAGGGCGAATTTTAGAAGTGAGCGACGGATCAAGCTGCGGTATTAAGAAATTTCGCGTCATGATGTGAAGTACCCACATGCCTCTATTTCCTGTAACATTACAACCACCAGACCAAACAGAAGGAATATTATAAATAATCAAAGTTTTTAAAGACATGTCCTCTTTACTCCGATACTCCTAAATACAATTCCATCCAATCAATTGCCATATGAAGCCACCTAATTAGTAAATGTCTTCCACGTGCATTGCGCAACACAAATAATCGTCCGGTCATAGCGCACATACTTTAAGAAAGCTTCGAGGCTGATGATTTGCCTGGAGGAATTTTAATAATAGAGGCTCTCGAATCATTCAATGAATCACTGCAGAACTGGTCTGATTAGTTGCAGTGGGGTGGCTGTGAAGAAGTGGTTGATGGGTCTGTCAGTCAAACCTTTGTCACGGCAGAGCAACAGAGGATGGTGAGTGCTGCCATTATTACTTTATGTTCTGTCTCAGATTTGTTTCTCTTTTAGAAGTGTAGCTGTGGCGCAGTTAAAGACAAGGCCAACGGCTGAGCTATTGCTGCCAATCACTTTATGCTCTCTTAGAAGTCTGAGGAACTCATCAATCAGGTCAGATACAGTTGTGGTGAAGTTTAAAAGCATGATTAGGTTATAAAACAATTTTCCAAGGTTTTAACATCCAACAGAGCCCTGCTCAGTCCATCACTCAAAAATGGGAAAACCACAGTACATCTGCACTTGGCCTTCCACTGGCTGGCCAGGCAAAAACAGAAGTAATTAGAGAAGCAGCCAAGGGGTCCAGGTTATTCTGGAGGAGCAGCAGCTGTCCACAGCTCAGCTGGAACAATCTGTAATTATTAGATGTGCGCTCTGCTAATTTGGTTTTTATGTAAAAATTGGCGAGATGAAAGCATGAAAGCATTGGCGAGATGAAAGCTTTCTTTCCATTTGTGGAAAGAAAGCCATTACATTTTTTTGCCACAAGCAATGGAAGAAAGCGTTCTGGTTAGATGAGACCAAAATTAAACTTTCTGGCTATGTATGGAGGGAAGCTGACAAAGCCCATCACCTGAAACACAGCATCCCTACTGTGAAATCATCACCATGGGGTGGAGATGTGTTTTTTATAACATTTCAGAGTAATAAGGAACTCTGATCCTTAAACATGGAGCTAAAGTTAATCCTGTGGTGGAGGTTTACCTTCCACAGCGGAAACATTTAGATCAAAATGTATGAATGAGTCAATCTAAATCCACTTAAGAATCAGTACAAAGCTTTTAAATTGATATTCTGGCACTCTGCATCCTGTCGGACCGAGCTTGACCTATTTTTCTATATATTTATAAAAACTGTCACTATGTCATGACAGTTAATGTCAGACAGATAGTCTGAAAAACATCAAGCTCCGCCTCCTTCCTGTGGGCCTACAGAAATCTGCAGATTTACACAGCCAATCAGAGCTGGTTGGCTCTGAAACAGCCAATAGGAGCCAGTCATCATCCTCACGCTTGAGCCTGTCACAATAGATTCTATAATCTATCGTTATTGTCCCAATAACTACTGCAGTAAATGTTGTTTGGAGATCATTTTCGACAGGCCTTATAGCTAATGATATTTCTTCAAGATCAATAATTAATTCTGTAACAAAAACTCCACACTGGACCTGGAAGGTTCTTAAAGCATTCAAAATAAAACACAACCAAAACCAATAAGTAAAACACACACACAATCAAAACCATGAATAAAATAGATTAATTTTGTCTCTGTAAACATAATTACCCTTCATAAAATATTAATAATTAGTATAGAAATTACCAAGCTCTTTTTAATTTATGTGATTAACTGAATAATTGCTTATTACAAATATCAGATCATAATCTCCGCCTTGCTCTCTGCTACACTACAGCTCCCCATAACCAGAGGCGCAAAAAGTGGGTATGCAGCGTATGCAACGCATAGGGGCGCAGCACCAGAGGGGGCGCCAAAACCCCGTCTGGAGGGGGCGACGCGCCGATTATGTTTTCCTATACAGTTCAGCGCGCCTCACGCTCCTTCACCTCTCGCACATAACGAGGTACATGTGGCGAGTTTTACACTCCACGCAGCGTCGCCTCTGGAGGGGGGGGGGGGGGTTGAGCGCCGGACTTTCACCCTGAAGTTCCTTCCGTCGGGGGGGGCGATTTATGTTTTCGCATCCACCTGAATAATGTGCAGTTGCGCCACTGCCCATAACAAAGGAATGCTAAAGCTGGTTAGCTTGGCTGCTGATGACGATGGTAAAAACAGTTTTCCTGGAACAGTACATTGTTTCTCCACCATTAGCACACTGAGCAACGCATGCACGAGCATGACTGACAGCGCTAAGACCCTCCTCTTGGCTATGATTGGCTGTTTCTAACCGAGTGGTGCATTCCTGCAGATGGCAATTTGATCACAGGGAGGAGGCAGAGGAGCTCTAATTTTTCACAGATATCTGTCTCATGTTATACTGTCAGGATACGGTGGACAGTTTTAACAAATATGCAAATAAAAAAACCCACATTGTTTATGAAAGTCACATGCAGAAATACGTTTTTACAGTACAGGAAGCCATCGCAGCATCAGGTCTTACCCGCTGTCCGACGTCAGCGACTCCCCCAAGGAGTGGGTGTCAGTTTGGCCCCGGGTCTCACCGTCTCGTTTCGGCTGGCTCCCCTCCCTGGGTTCATTGTTGTTGTTGTTGGGGCAGCCGCCGACGTACACCTGGGGCTGCCTTGTTCCGCCGCTGTTCCCCATGGCCGACGCGGGCCCCCGCTCGTAGCCGTTCACTGTCCTTGGGCCGGACCTGTTCTCCAGGATTTCGTGGTGTTTGCTGTAGGACGGCGGCGAGGACGAGGGTGGTTGACGGGCGGATGACGATGCGGGGACTGGCGTAGGGGTGGAGGAGGCGGCATGTCTGGGCAGTTTGTATCCATGAGAGATGAGGAGGTCCTCCACGCTGTACATGGTGGCATTTGTTTCTGCTGGTGCTGGTGTTTCCCCCCACCCCCTCTCTGCCTTTAGGAAGGTAGCTTTTCAAGGCGTCTCCGCTTCTTCCCTTACACACACCGGCAGGATTACCGGCACAGCTGCACAGCAGAGGCCATCACTGGGAGAGAGACAGACAGAAAAGAGGTTAGTGTGAACACACTTGAAGAGAGACAGAAGGAGAAAAAAAAAGGTGAGGGTAAAACTATTATCCTCGCTATCCGTGTCCGAATGTTGTCAAGACCTTTATGGAAATTTGAGACAACGGGGGGAAAAAAGAAGGCGCCACGACATAAGTGAACCCCCGCCAGCCCCCCAGCTGTTCCTCCGTCTCCTCCTGCTCGGCATCAACGGCTGCAACAGAAGTTTTAGAGCCTGTGCTGCTGCGTTAAAAAGCAGGGCCACTGTTTGCGTTTGGATTCCCACAGACTTCCAGCTGGTAGCAGCATTCCCAAGCTCATGTTTTGCATCACCAAAACTGCTGGAGGACAGTGTGCCTCTTGTGTTCACCTCAGCATCACTAAAGTGTGTCCGCAAGCAAGAGCCTGTGCCCAACTCCCTCGACAAAGTGAAGCTTGTTCAAAGCGCTGGTTGGACTCCGTCAGGGCTGCCCCCTTGTCCCTGATCCTGTTTGTGAGGTTCACGGGTGGAAAATTAAGGTGTAGTCGCAGAGAGGACGGGGGTCTGGTTTGAGACTTTAGGGGTTTCATTTTTGTCCTTTGCAGATGATATGGTTCTCTTGGTGCCTTCAAGCTATGACCCTCAGCACCCTTCCACTGCAGCTGAATGTGAAGGGCTGAGGTAGAGTGAAATCATGGTTTTCAACCAGAAAAAAGAACGGTTAACTGCTCTGTCCAGGTCATCCTTTTCCTCAACTGGAAGATTTCATGTATGTTGTTGTCTAGGATGGAGCAAAAAAAAAATTCAAAGGGTTCAGTTCAGGAGGTTTTGATGTTTCATCAGGATCCTTCCTGGTTGCCTCTCTCCTCTGGATAGTGTATCCACCTGGATGATACAAGTTACGACTACGTTGAATTTCTCTTTGGGATTGATTCAGTGAATTGAGTTAAATTGAACTGAAATGAATTGAATGACTTTCAGTCTCACATCACTGGAGACATCTCTTAGATCGGGTCCAGTCTTTGACAGGAACGTTGCACCCAGTGATTGTTTATCAGTCTTTCCATTGTAGCTTTGCTGCTGTGCTTGTGATCATCCACATGAAGTTTGCTGCTCTGGTAGAAATTTCTTCACATGCTTGGTGATGATCACTTAAGTGAATAAATTAGCAGCACCTAACTACTACTTCCCCTTTCAAATTCTATAGAAAGAGCCAAGGACTATTTTGTATTTCCACAAATATCTTTTTCCATTTTGGGGCTCCATTTTTGGTCAGGGAATAATAACTGTGCGGAATCTGGTGTGTCAGGCTACGACCAGATCTTTTTTTTTTTTTTTTTATAAAATACATCCTCATGTAACACAGTAGAAATGAAGAGTGTGTTAGAAGAACATCTACTGGAACATTTTCTTTTTCAATTCTAATTCATCCTCTAACAGCAAATTCTAAAACAACTGCCTTATTAAACAGGAGAAAGTTGAAAAGGATTCAACTAAAAAAAAAAATCTCTTCCTACCCATTAAATAAAGCCAAACAGTAAATGTTTTACAAAGTCATAAATTATGCATACTCCCCTATGCACCCCCCCCCCTAAAAAAATGACAATGACTATTATCTTGAAGGACTAATGAATGATTGCATTAGGGATACCCAGTGTGCATCCTCTCATGATGTAATGCCCTTGATGAAGTCATGCTTGATGCCTTGTCAGAGGCAGAGATGCTGCTGCAGCCCACTCATTCATGCAAACAACCTGGCTGTCCTCAATAAGAAACGGCATAAAAGAAAAGCGGCGTGTGACTCGCTGCCAGAATCAAACGCCGCGCAGACGGTTTTAAAGCCAATCACACTGGGACTGTTAAAAGGCAGAGCCAAATCGCTTGTTCCCCCCCC
>NW_015116433.1:18762-37227 GCF_001443285.1 Poecilia latipinna | reverse complement strand
ATAATAATAATAATAATAATAATAATAATAATAATAATAATAAATAAATAAATAAATAAAATGTTGTATTTGTCTTATTTAATATGAATACAATTTTCTGGAAATACTTCTTTATAATTCGGTATGAAAATATAAATGTGGGTTCTAATGTCCGATTTGATTGCTAGATGTCAATACGATGTAAGAATCGTATTTTCTAACGTGAAACAAATGAATAAACAACTGCAAAATTCATAACATGACGAAATTTGCAACAAAACGCGGATATGCTACATAAATCACTTTTTTAAAAATATATATGTTTGAAGCGCAATAAAACGGCCTGTAGAGGTGGTGGTACAGAAGAAGGAGGGTGAAAAGTGAAGGTTTGTGTCAGAGAAGTTAATCCTTAAAGCTGCCGGGAGAAAAAGGGAGGGGTAGGTGGGTGGATGGATGGATGGATGGATGGACAAGTGTCTGCTGCTTTGGCGTATATTATGCACGGTAAGCTGAAAGGCGCAACGGTATGTTGCATCGCGCAAAGACCGATGAGAGGCGACGCGCCCGCACCGCGCAGCAGTTTCATGGAGCCATGTGAGAGATCTGCGCATCTTCGGGGATCTGTCATGGCGCAAAAACTTCTGCTGCCCATCGGTGAGTTCGCTGAATGAGAACATATAACCACTGGCAGAAAAAAAAAAAAAATCAAGTGCAAACCATCTGCGAAGACTCATCAACTGCTGCACTGTCTCGCTCACTTCCTGTTTTCCCCTGCTTCTCTTATTTCTCTCTTTCTTTCTCTCTCTTCTGGCTCCCCAGCTGTAGCAGCGAGCCTCATTCCACCTGAGCTGTGTGGTTCAACAGCAAACACGAAAAAAGCTCAAGGTATAACTTAGCACAAGTTATTACAGTTTGATGTAATACGTTTGATGCCTTTAACGTCACTCAAACAAATGATTTCTCGTTTAGTGCTTATGTTAGAAATACTTCTTTGAAAAAGAATGTTTTTCTACTTTTTAAAATTCAGATAATTCAGTGAAATACCCCCCAGTTTAGGCTCGTGTTGTAAATCAGAGAGAATAAAGGGGTTTAAAAAGGTTATGGTTTTAATCCTGTTCAGTTCAAAATGAAAAATACTTCATCCTAAAGGGAAATTAAATGTCGTATCATCCAAGTATATGTTGAATAAGTCATTGTGAAATGTGATAATTGATGTGGGCGGGATGAATCTCCGATAGCAGTCAGTCTTGCAACGACTATGAAGAGCTCTCTGATTAAAGTTAAGTTTTATTACCTTGTAGGAATAATCGCTTAGATTATCTTTTACATTTTTTGCTTTGAATAACCTTAAATACCTTTTTAAAAAGTCCATAGATATGTACTCTCGATGAAATCCACGAGAATACCACAGCAGCCACTCCTACTTTTTTGTAGCAATCTGTCTTTTTTGTTGTAAATTAGAATTTTTAAACAAATCAAAACTAAAATAAAAGTAAACACATATGTGGAAAATCGACAAAACCCAATTCGATTAAAAAAACAACTTTTTTTTTTTTTAGTGAAAAACAACTCAGGCGTGACCCCTGCTGGACAGTGTGGAACATGGGTGAAGGAGCCCAGTGGAGGGTGCTTCACCTCTCCAAACTACCCTGAGAAATACCCACCTGAGAGGGAATGCATCTACATCATAGAAGGTGAGACACAACGACCGTCCCATCCTGCTGCAGATCTTCCCTCCCTCTTCTTAAATGGTCCCTTCTGCTGCAGCCTCGCCTCGACAGTGCATCGACCTGTTCTTCGACGATAAATACTCCATCGAGCCGTCCTGGGAGTGTCGGTTTGACCACATTGAAATCCGCGACGGGCCCTTCGGGTTCTCTCCGATCATTGGCCGCTACTGCGGCCAGGAGAGTCCTGCCTACGTCCGCTCTAGCGGGCGGTACCTTTACATCAAGTTCGTGGCCGACGGCGAACTGGAGGCCATCGGGTTTTCAGCCCGCTATAACTTCACGCAAGGTGAGCAAGAAATGGAGATGTTTTGAGGTTGCACGCTCGCAATGTGAGCTTGTTGCGTCGTAGTGTTGAGCTGTGACAAAGTCTACATTTAGGATCGACTGGTGTAGGTTTGGGCACAATCGAACTCATTGTTAGAGTTTAGTTTAGTTTATACTCTATAGCAGGGGTGCCCAAGTCCAGTCCTCGAGAGCTACCATCCTGCAACTTTCAGATGCATCCCTGCTTCAACACACCTGAATCAAATGAATGGCTCGTTATCAGGCCTCTGTAGAGCTGATCCCGGTCTGTTGGAGTAAGGATACTTCTAAAACTTGCAGGATGTAGCTCTCGAGGACTGGGCACCCCTGCTCTATAGAGTATAGTGACCTTATAGCCCCAATCGTATTCTATTGTGTTTTGTACATCGACCAACTCGAAGCAATACATCACTGTGAAATGGGAGGAATTGATTGTGTTGTGCATTTGTATTCAGATCCCAGAGTGTTACAATGTACCACTTGTACTGAAAATGCTACTTTAAGTCTTTTGGGTTATGTCTACCAGATTTGCAGTAGTTCCTCTCCAGTCAGACTAGCTGGAGAGCATTAACATCAATTTTAAAGGGTCTCAGTTTCCAGTTGGGAACAGGAGATTTGGGGTGTTTTCACACCTTATAGTCCGGTAGACTTGGCTTGATTAGGAACCAAATTTGCGACATTTTATTACTTTTTCAGCTGATGTGATTCAAGTGTCAAACAAACCAACCAAAACCTTTGAAAAAAAAAAAAAAAAAACTGCTTACCCCCCCCCCTGGGGGGGCGCTGCACCAAGAACTACTGGAGAAACCGACATGAAAACCTCTGAAGGAGACACAACTTAAGAAAATTAAATAGAGAGAGAGAGCGGCATCAGATTTAAGCGGATGTAGAATTTCTCTTTTGTCTTTGGCAAAAGACTATGAGCTATTTTTTCCCCGCTAGTGTTAGCCAGGTGCATTTGTTTTGATTGAAATTACCCAGAATGCCTTGCGCTATTACCATATAGCATTCGAACTGCTCCAGAACTACGCCAACCCCAAACGAACCTGACTTTATAGGCAGATGAACTGCAGTTCAACTAAAGCCTCCTTCGAATTTGTCTGTACCCATCTGCCATTTTCCTTTCCTTAACTGGATAATGCACAATTACTTAAAAAAAATACACACCTTTAGAACATTATTTTGAGTATTTGAAGTTATTTTAGCTGTGGAAATCGTAATCGACAAGAATAAAAACGGTCCTTCCCGTAGGATGTTGTGCTCTCCGTTTTGTTGTGCAGGCACAGCAGCTGCAGCTGACAAGAGCAGGGCAGCACAGGCATACACACAGAGGCTCTTGTTCTGTCCGTCTGCCATGTACACACACACACACACACACACAAGTTAATGAAAGCTTGTCTTCAGGGAATGCGGCTTGTCAGCGCTGAGCCGCGGTAGCAGCTTAAGGGTGTCCGAGGCAGAGGCTTTATTAACCACGGAGTTTATGGGCCACCTACACCGACAAGGGGCAGAGATTAATCCGCGTCCCTCTGTCCATCCACCAGACTATCTTTTTTTAGACTGTTTTTAAGCATTAAAATGTCTCTGCTATTGTTTTTGTTCCTTCAAGTGATTACCACAGCTAGAGTTTCCTCAGTCAGTCCTGAAGAATTTGGTTATACGTGTCACGGAGAAGAGTTGAATATATATATATATTTATAAGATCGCTATCATTTTGGTGACTCTTATGTATTTTGAAAATTAAGAAATACATGTTAGGAAACCCCTAACATGATTTGTTCCTTTGAGAGGACTTTTGTTTTTTTGGCTTTTGGGGGGAGGAAGAAGGAAAGACTGGTTTTTGTGCATCTACATCTTATGTAATTAATTGTTCAAGTCAAAAGTTAATCTCATCCCTAATTCCTGTCATCTCATGAGGCAGGAGAGAATTTGGCCACAGGCCCACATGCTTGATAACAGAGTTTGTAAACCAAAAAGAAAGAAAGTGTTGAAGTTGTTTATTTACTGACTGACGCAATGACAGTATTCTTTAAAGTATTTCTGTGAAGAGTGCAAGCAGTGTGAAATGTTTGTGGATAATGTGTCATGGTTATGATGAAGTTGTGGAAGGAATTGTGGTAAAAGCTAAGCCCTTACAAATGATTGATAAGCGTTACCATGGTACCATCACCACAGTTTTTTTTTTAATCTGATGTGTTTTCATGTGTCATGTGAGACACGTTGAAAAATGGGGCGTCTCAATATTCTATTCTAACCGCATTACTAAATCAGTGTGTGTGAGTGTTTGTGTGTGGTTTAGCATTTCCATCTTTCCAACTACTACGTTGAGCAGACCCACTGCTCCTTATGGGACCCAAAGCCCAGAGCTGATCAAACTTGAACTGGGATTCTTCAGACTGAGAACAGAAGCTTTAAAAATCAGGGAGATTTTTCCCGATGTCCATGAAAAATAGTTTTATCAATCAATCCATCCATCCATGTAAATGGGGCAGTGAAACGGTGGATTCTTTATAAACGAATCGTCATTATCAGGGTTGAGCATTGACCCTCTTTCAGAATTTGCTCACTCTTTTGCTGATCTATAGTCAGGGTTTGTGCAGGTTTCTTTGATCAGTTATTAAACATCTTTTCTGCCTGTTTTCACCCGCAATCCAGGTCTTTGGAAATATGTCGAAAAATTATGTCTTTTTAAATATTACTTCCTGGTTTTAACATTTTGCATTCTCATTTATACTTAAAAAAACAATCTAATCTTACATTCTCCAACTTTATTTTTATTTTTGTAAACCTACTCGCTCTGTGTTCCACATAAGGACGAATTCTGCTAACCGTCATGCATCTTGTTATTATTTCAGCCTTACAATTTTGCTCTTCTTTTTGGCATAAAGCCTCTGAGGATAAATTGTTGTGTCTCATACAGATGCCGCCCCCCGCCCCCTCCACACACACACACGCACACACATAGGCTTGCAGGAATAAATGTGAGTAATCTGGCCTGGCCTGGAACAGAAAGGTTAAGAAACAGAGAGGATTAATGAGAGTCTTGGTTGTTTTAAACCTCTCAGTTCACCACGTTACCTTCTTACTTTTTTAACTTTTAGGTGGCAAAAAAAAATTATAGATGTGAAAAATCATTCTCCTTTTTCTTAACAGGTCTGTTACGGCACACAGTCTCTTCCATCAACATGAGATGTTTTTTTTCTCTTTCTTTTTTTTTTAAATAAAGCATTTCATAAGAGAAGTCATCAGTGATTTTTATCTCCAGGTTGGTAGAAACCACTGGAGCCTAATCTGTCCTCAACTAAGCTGGTCTGTTGAATTTTTTTAATACAGCACAAAGGGTTCAGGACGCAATATGTGTTCCCTTTGTGTGATTTTCTTTTTTTTTTTTTCTTTTTTTTTTTTAGGAAGAGCATCAGGGTTTTTGAGTGTTTAAACGAGGCCAGCAGAACTGTGCCACAACGTCAGTATTAAAACTCTGGCCAGCTGTGTGTTTCATATGCCTTTCAATATGCCTGGAGTATTACTGGTTTTACTTCTGTTTTTTTTGTTGTTGTTTTTCTTTTTTAATCTTTGGTCAGTAATTTTGTTTCAATCTCATTTTACTGCTTTACACACCACTAAACAACGGATCATACATTTTTTAAGTTGGGTGCACAATGAAATCTGCTATTGTAGTTACAATGTACAGAGCAGCGTATATCTTGAAGAGAAATATAAACTATACATAGCTGCATAAACTGAACTGAATTATTATTTTTTTGGTTGTTTTCTATTTTGTCGACCAAATTTTTTTACCACTCTTGACTTGTGGTGAGGGGCCAAACAAAACCATTTCAAGAGCCACAAATGGCTCCCAGGCACCCCCAGGTCCCACACTGTCACGGGTAGTGCATCGCTTGCATAAAAGCCGGATGTTCTCCACACAAGAGAAATGAAAAATAAAAAGGACAATAACTAAATTAAACATAGAAAGACTTAAATAAATCCAGAAGTATCCTGTGTCTCATATAAGGCTGTAACAGCCGTTCAAGTAAGGTTTTAAAGAATATCTGAATTCTTCATATGTGTAGAATTCCCCTCCCCCCCACACAGTTTTTGCTCTCAATTTCAGATCCCGAGTTTGATGAAATTGGAGAATTGCCAGCTCTGCCAGGTGAGTATTCATTTTACTGACCACATTTTACCATCCAGGCGGAGACAAATAAAATCCAACTTTATGACTTTGGAGTATTTTTATTACTCAGCTTCATAGGAGATAAAGATCTGGGTTGATTAGATTTTTTTTCTTTTGCTACTGCTATTTGCTATTCAACCGCTTATCTTACTTTTCAAGCGCATTGTCAGATGAGCAGTGGCATGTGGCTTTGAGAACAAAACCACCTTTTGACACGCAGCATCATTGTCCTCTAAATTTTGACTGCATAGCAAACTTTGTGTTATTTGACCATGGCATCAATCAGTTTGTATGATTTAACGGATTAGTGGGACTTGGGATAAAGTGCTCATGTTGACAATCTTCATGCATTTTTATTTTGTATTTTTTAGCTTGAAGAGAAAATCTGTTAGAGGTTTTCCGAGCTCAGGAGATCAAACTGGATTAAAACAAGACAAAGATAATCTAACATATTCTGAAACTTGTTGATTTGCTTTTTTTCGGTCATTCTTTTTTGGGATTGGAGAATTTTTATTTTCTTTCTTTCTTTTTTCTTTCTGTTTGTCAAGTGGGTCAACACAGTTCTGTGTAGTTTGTCCCTGTTTAAAAGCTTCAGATAAATTTGCCATGTAGTGTTTGTGTGGTTCTCTGCTTACCTCTTGTTTTTTCTTTTCTTTTTTAAAATTTCGATCTGGTTAGGAGCAGACTATTCCACATGCACCAACATAAAAACACTATAGTGGATCTATAATAGCTCTACGTTGGTTTATGAAGGCTTAAATCCCAACATACTGAGAGCTTTCAGATCAGTAAACAAAGATGTTATTGCTAGATGGACAAAAGGGTCTTATTTTGGCTTTGTACTACAAATTTCTTTTTTTTCCCCCACACAGCTTGTGATTTTGAGCTGAGCGGTCCAGAGGGCTTCGTGGAATCCACACAGATAGGCAAAGAGGAAAAGGCGCAGCTGACTGAAGCAGTGGACTGCAGGTGGTACATCAGAGCTCCACCAAGAGCAAAGGTAGACACGCTACAGAGCATGTTCATTCATTGTAAAAATAATAATAGTAAAAAGAAACAAAAGATGTTTGGTAACACTTTATTTGAAGGTGTGTGCATAAGACTGACATAACATCCGTCATGAACGTGAAGAAGTCTTCATGAATGTTTATGACTGTTGTCAAGAAGTGTCATTCGGTGAATAATGACACTTTTAATGCAAAGTTGACACTTTTAATGGGCGTTTAATGCAAATTTTAATAGAACTTTGCATTTATAGTGTTGTTATTTACCGAATGACACTTCATGACAACAGTTGCAAACATTCATGAAGACTCCTTCGTGTTTATGACAGGGTCACGTCAGTCTTATGCACACCCCCTCAAATAAAGTGTTACCAAATGGGTGTTATTATACCATGTAATAATATATATTGGTTACAAATAAATGTAGCAAGTGTCTTTTGAATCCGATAGATGATATTTGTCTTTACGAGGGCATAAACAAGTTTGCAACATTTTTACTGTAGGTGGACTCTGATGTCTGACGTGCAATAATTTCAGCTCAAAAGATTGTTCTATGCCAGTCTTAGAAGCGCTGCGTTTTTAACCTTCAGCTGAATGCTGGGCCACCAAAAAATATAGTTTTTGCCTTAAAAAATAAAACATAAGCAAAAGAATATCGGCGGATTGTCAGTTATAGATATGCTGGTTTCCCATCGACCACACGTGCAATAAGGAGGCATGCGTGTTTCCCCCCCAAGTTGGATTCCTATCCTCGGAGCTTAATCTATGTGTTGGGCTTTTGTTGCGCGTGTGTGTGTGGGTGTGTGTGTGTGTGTGTGTTTTGGAGAGTTTCAGCTTGTTGGTTTGCCTTTCGCCCAATCCCGATCCCCCACCTCCCACAGATCTACATGCGTTTCTTAGAGTACGAAATGCACAACTCAAACGAGTGCAAGCGCAACTTCGTCGCCATCTACGACGGGAGCAGCGGAGTGGAACACCTGAAGAACAAGTTTTGCTCCACGGTGGCCAACGACGTCATGTTGGTGACCTCTGTGGGCGTGGTGAGGCTCTGGGCAGACGAAGGCAGCAGGAAGAGCAGATTCAAGATCCTCTTTACCACTTTCCACGAACGTGAGTGAAAGTCAATACGTACATGAGGAAAAAATGCATTTGCGTGTGGTACTGCTACATTTTTCCATTCAATTTGCTTCTTTGATAAATAAAAAGATAACAGGCATGTGTTCTTTGACACAATGTATGTTTCTTGAAGTCAATGACTTGTTCCCACCTGTCAGTATGGCACTCTTTTTGAATCACGTAAAAAAAAAAAAAAAAAAAAACTTTTGAAAAAATTTTTATGGTTTTTTTTTGGTTAGGTGTGACAATCTCTTTCTCCAAGAAGACATTACAGTAGTTGATCAATGTAGGCAATATTATAGCAATTTACTCTATCAGTTTTTGTGGTCTTCTGCTAGTATGATGCCAAAAGTCCCGTTCAACCAATCACACTGATTATATGAGGGCGTCTTTCTTCACTTTTTTTGACAGTGTTGTACACTGCAAAACACTTGAAGGTGTCTTAACCTGAAAATAAATGTCCACCTGCTGACTTGAAAATGCAACAGACAAGAAAATTGGTTTGGGTTTCACTCAGAAATTAAAGTTCATGAAGTTGATTTAACAACAAGAGACAAGTTGTCTAAACATTGTTTTTTTTTCCTTTTTGAAGTTCATTAATCTCGAATTGTGAGTTTTAACCATGTCGTTATTTTACTATATGCAAGAAAAAAACTGCCCTCATCTAGTTAAAGAACATTTCTGTATTATTTTCACTCACAACATTGAGTGACAATTACTTATTTTACTTTAGAATAATTTAAACTCTTGTTTTACATTGCATGAACAAAAATTTCTGATCTCATAATGAATTTTATTAAAAATCACAACAAATTCTGCTCTAACATATTTATTGTGAACAAAACATTATCCTCAAGCTTTGCAAACTGACAGTTGCATGAAAATGTGCACTAAGACAGATCAGTGTGTGACGCACTTCCATTTCACTCACACAGGATACAAAAAACATGCCGCTAAGCACACTGGGAAATCGTTCCCATTCCTGTCTTTTCCTTTTTCAATTTTTTTTTAAGTGCTAACCAAAGAACCCTTGTTTATTCAACTCTCGGAGGTTTGACAAAATTAACAAAAAGTTAACACAACGTACCACTGTAAGTTTATCTTTCGCAAACTCACACATTTAGGTCAGAAATCTAAAACTCACAAGTTTTATTTGACTAAAACAGCAGAAGATAGCAGACACAACTCAATGTGCCTCAAATGTTTTGCAGTGCATATGTTCATCCTTTCATAAGAACCTGCTCTAAACTCAGTAAAAATGAATTAATCTGTGTCCACAGTTCACCGCCTAAGTTTGTCGTATAAATAACAAATAATAAACGATCAGTTCAAAGTTCTCAAAAAAGCGATCTCCACTAGCTTTCATATGAACATGTTTGTACGGAGTGATGTTTTTTTTTTGGGTTTTTTTTCAAAGATCTGTAATGGTGAGAAATAACAGAGTGAATCCCTGAAATAGTCTACTTAAATAGTTTATCTTAAACTTTGACCTCTGCATGTCACTCGTCTTTCGTCTTAGCTCCGTGTGAAGGAGACACCTTCTTCTGCCACAGCAACATGTGCATCAACAATACCCTCGTCTGCAACGGCGTGCAGAACTGCGTTTACCCGTGGGACGAGAATCGCTGCAAGGGTACACTGATGGTTTACACTTGCAACATCTTTCTTTTTTTTTTTCTGTTTTTGTTTCCGTCTGCTGAGCCGTGGTTGTTGTCCACCTACAGAGAAGAGAAAGGCCAGCATCCTGGACACGCTGGACAACACCAACCTCACAATAATCGGAATCACGTGCGGCCTGGTCGTCATCCTGCTCATCATTTCCGTCATCATTCAAATCAAGCAACCTCGCAAGAAATACGTCATCCGCAGGTGAGGGATGAAAACCCTGTGTAGTGTGGTTTGTTACCAACACGTTTACCGCTAATAGTTTGGTGCAATGTGGAAGTTACAAACTAATACTTGCCAGAGGTGGGTAGTAACTGATTACATTTACTCAATTACAGTGGTTTTTAAAAAATAAAACTCTGAATTTCAGCTCCAAACATTTTTTTTCCACTTTTTTTTTTATGAACACTTGTTTTGCAACTGCAACTTTGTAGTTTCTATAAAGCTCACAGGCCTAAATCAGACAGGGCGTTTTAATATTGATTAATTTATTTATTCAAACTATATTAGCATTTTTAAATTACTTAGTTGTAGTACAACTCTTTTTTTAAGAAAAACACAGATTCATCTTCCAGGCATTATTTATCAAGTCGTACCTACCAATGTGCAATCCGACTATCAAACTACTGTAATACGAATACGTAAAAGGAACACCAGGAGTCCACCTTCTTCCAAATCCGACCCAGACTGGACCAATCCTAAACGTTTTGTTGTTATTTTCCTCTTGCACCCTAAGAGACGACTTTGACCCGGCCCTGCTCCACCCGGGTTTTGAGCCGCCCCACTACGAGCTCTGTACCCTGCGCCGCGCCCCTTCCGGCGACCTCGCCGACGCCGCCCTGGCAGACGACTTCGACAAGTTCCACAAGCTCAGGCGCGCGGAGAGCAAGTGCATCCGCGACCACCACTGCGGCTCGCACCAGGGAAGCATCCACGGCAGCATCCACGGCAGCCGCAGCAACCTCAGCCTGAGGGACGCCACCATCGCGCCCGACGGAGGGGCCGCCGTACCCCCGATGTCGCCGAGGCTGGCGAAGCAGATGTCTCCGCACCTCTCTCACCACAACATGCCGGCGGGTCGGAGGAGCATCCTGGTGATGAAGCACAGCTACTCGCAGGACGGGGCGGAGGCGTACAGGGCGGAGGATGAGGAGGACGACTTGATGATGGACGTCGGCCCCACCACCAGCCAGCACCGCATGCACCACCACCACCACATCCACCACAGCACCTCAGGGCTGGACCGCACGCTGTCTAATGACTTCTGATTTGGTGGAAGTTAGAAAATCGGGCCGTCTGTAATCGGTTGGCATTGAAATCGGTGAGAGATGTTCGCAGGAGAAAGTAGTTTGGGACTTATTGCCCCTTTTACTTCTGAAAATCCTCGAGTTCTTGAGTGTGTCTTCCTAAAGTCCATGTTTGACATTCAGCAAACAGAAAGAGCATTTAGAGATCGTTTTAATGCATGTTCCCTCAAGCCAAAGAATTAAGTTTGGTATTAAATACCATGCTGCTTGTGGCACAAAGGGAAGAAAGTAAAGTGCAACAAAGTTGGGTCAGAAGTTCTACTGGATCCAAATTCCCTTTTTTTGTTCCTTTATTTCTGCCCTGTTTATCTAATGGATAGGTATATACTGCCCTATTTATTATTTTATGAAGAAATGAATGAATTCAAATTTTTCTGCCACCAAAGCAAAAACAAATGTTTTATTGAGTACTAGATACTGTACCGTGTCTGTTTTCACCCAACTGTTAATTCATTTGATTAAATGTTTTTTTTTCTTTTTTTTCCCCTGACAGCTAGCATGGCATTGTTCTTTTAATTTCATGCTCCTTTTAATTGTGAAAGTATGTTTTATGTGCTTGAATTTCTACCACTTAAACATTCCCACATTTTGATACAACAATAAATGTATTTCAATGGGATTCAATGCGATGAACGGAAATTAGTGCTAAATCAGTGGAAGGAAAATGATATATTTCACTTCAAATATTTTAACAAAAATAAATATATATATATGTATGAAGATGTGTGTTGTGCGTTTTTAATGGAATTAATAGGATTGTAAAAGTGTGATTGTGAATAGTCGTACATTTGGATGTGAGAAAGAGATTGTACTGGACTTTATGTGTAAAGCAACAAACATCCTTCAGAAACACCTCATTGTAGTTTTCAAGAGAAAAAGTTATTTTGAAAAGTAATTTATAGAAGGGTTTTATAGTAGTGGAATCATAAAATTAACCAACAAAAATTGATGTCCGTGGTAGAATGACATCAAAATAAAGGCTTAACAATTGCAAAACATATTCCATACCAGTAGGTGGCAGTCGTGTACCACTCAGCTTGCAGTCAGAGCCTAAACAAATCCCGAAGAAAAAACTAGTTTTAATTCAGTTTTTATCGGTTGTAGGACATTAAAAGTGGCCGAGGGTTGATAAATAACTGTTTTTGTTGTTTTTGTTTTTGCTTAGTGAGATTTTTTTAATATCTGCTAACACTTTAATATCTGCTAACCCCCTCTGTTCATGGAGGTTAGCTAACGATAGCTGACTTTTAGCTTGTGGGGGTAGCATCATGTCACAACATGAGCTGGCTCTGGACACTGGACAGGGTAACGGAGCTGTCAGCGAGGGGAGACGGAGCAGAAGTCGACTCGGGCTGGTCGTCACCGGTGTTGTTGGAGGGTCGCTGGTCGCTCTTTACGCGGTGGCCGCTCCGTTTGTTGCCCCTGCCCTCAGAAGAGTCTGCCTCCCGTTTGTTCCAGCCACCACGGCTCAGGTGGAGAACGTCCTCAGGGTGCTGCGGCCCAGAACGGGGACTCTGGTGGACATCGGAAGCGGAGATGGAAGGATAGTAAGTGCGCGTATATGCACAGTGGCGCTCCCAGGCTTTTTGAGGCCCTGGGCAGGATTTTAATTTGGATACCGCACGCATCAAACAGACTGTTTTCGGCTGTTTTCAAATTTACAACAGTTGTGACAAAATTTATAGTTTCAAATAAAAGAGCTTCAAATGATCATTTTCATATATTTACTTTATTTAGTCAGTTTATTTTGGTATTTTCTCAATTTTAAACAGTGAAAGAGAATATCACCATTCTTTTTCAAAGTAAATATGTTTAGATCCTAAGAGTAAATTAATTGTAAATTATATTCATATAATCTGATCATTTTGCCACCTGTAGAAAAAATTAATAAATGATATTCTAAAAACTTTAACCTTAAGTTGTAAACCCACAAAAATCTTTTCCAGGTTTTTTGACAGTGACAATTTAAAAAAAAAAAAAACCTAGCAGAAAATGGAGAAATTACAACTTCCCTGATTACATGCTGTCTAACGTGTTTGTGAACTGAATTTTTTTAATTTAATTTCTCCTTGTAATTAATAAAGTAGTTTTGAATTCAGTTATTGAATTAAATGCATGTAATCTTAATGTATTTGAACTAGGGTTAGGTTAGGGTTAGGGAACAGATACAATAATATTGGTGAATTCAGTGATAAATTAGTGAACAAATTAACGAAAATCTGATATTTCTGTCTCAACTGCTCATTTTTATTGATTTTTTTTTAATGGTGCATGCTGTTTTTGGAATTAAAACAACTCACTTGTAATTTTCACCTGCTTACCTTGTAATACCTTTTTACCCTGCATTAAGCAACATGTGTCACCAAATATATCACAAGCATAGCAGCCTAGAATGCTGAATAATGTCCTACTCCGATCATTTGATCTTATTTCAATATCCATTACTGTAGTACAACTAGTAAGTTTTCCTGAGATGAAAAACTGAACAGAGGACTTTGATCAGACAAAGTACTTTTTTAATTTACCCCCTTGTTTTGTTGACTAAACAGCCAATTCATGCAATTTAACTTGGTCTGGTATTTTCTTTTTATTCACTTCAATAGCTTCTGTTGATTTCGCAGAGTCTGTTAAAGAATAACATTTCAGACAGTTGGAAACCGATAGCTTACTTAATTTGTTTTCAGAATTCGAAGCCTCACCAGTCAGTTATTTAATTCATGAATAAAGTATGTGAATCTGCAGAATATGACCATCTCACATAATGAAGTCAGATCCCTCTAATCTCATCCTGCCAGAAAATGGTTTCTCCCCTTTTAGGAAATAAAAAAAAAATGAATGCCTGTCCTTAATTATATTCAGTATTGCTACATTCTGTCCTGCGGGAAGCCGGCAGCAGCTGAAAAGTCCACTTGTGTCTCATGATGGCTTTATTCCATTTCCTACTTTATTGTTGCTTTAATAATGACTTATTAAAACAACAAAATTATCTCACTTCTAACTTTACTGTCTCCTCTCTCTTTTTTCTTTTTTTTGCAGGTGATCGCAGCAGCAAAGTGTGGATTTCAGGCTTCTGGTTTGGAGCTGAACCCTTGGTTGGTTTGGTATTCTCGCTACAGGGCCTGGAGAGAAGGCGTCCACCGCTCCACCTCCTTTCACATCTCAGATTTGTGGAAGGTCTGGTTGGCTCCTGATTAGCGGATCGCGTACAAGTGTTCATTTAGTGTGACAAATACACGGTAAAACTATTTAATTCTACTCTCTAAAACCCAAATGTTTTTGTCCTTTTTGGCAGGCTAGCTTTGCTCAGTATTCCAATGTGGTTATTTTTGGCGTTCCTCAAATGGTGAGTTTGTAACTCTGGTATGAAATCTTGCTGGGTGGAAATTGTGGTACAAATAAAATAAGATGTTGCTTGTATTTAGTATTCAAAATCCCTAATATGTTTTGTGTTTGTTTTGTTTTTTCCATGACTGCAGATGGATCAGCTAGAGGTCAAGCTGGCAAATGAGCTGCCAAGTTCAGCCAAGGTGGTTGCCTGCCGCTTCCCCTTTCCCACATGGGTCCCTGAAAGCAGTGAGGGGGAAGGCATAGACACCGTGTGGGTGTATGACGCCAAAACATTTCACTCAGATCTGCACAGAAACCGGGCCAAACATTGTTAGAACAACAATGATCTCACCCATACTGATGAAATCATTCAGTGTTTCCTAAAGCTCCCAGATTTTATTTATTTTTTTGTTATTTGCAGAAGTATACTTTAAATTAGCTGCCCACAGCATCCCTATCCAAAATTGCTCTATGAAGAAAATTAGATTACATGGGTAATTTGTATTTCCCTTTGGGATAAATAATGTATTTTTGAAATGATTTATCTTGTGTTCAAAACGAGACTCTCTAAATCAAACATGGTGATGGTAAGTTGAGAGAGCTATATTTCTCACAGCAACAGAGAGTGCTACTCTCGTTAATGCTTGTATAATTTGTTGGGTTTGTGTGTATTTAATAAAAATAAATGCTGTAATGTAAAAAAGTGTCTCATTGATATTTGGTGCCATCTAGTGGTGAATAAGCCGTACTATCACGTGTCGCTTTGAGTATGTAGTGACTGCTAGTCGAATAACTATCACAAACGCGTACGGATTTTTTTTTAAACGCATGTTTTTCTGGCCGTTTGAAAGTAAACACGGTGCCAAAATGCTTACTCGGAGATAGTTGACGGCTGTCTCTTTTCCACCCCACCGTCGGGCTGCATGTGTGGAGCTTAGCAGCCAGCCAAGATGGATACCGCAGAAGAAGGTAGCTAATGTTCAAACTTAAAATGATCTAATTTTGTGTTGCAACTTATTATGCCGCTCGTGTTGAAGCTACGCGCGTCGTGGTTTGCGCAGGTCTGAACCAACTACAGAGTCAAAGGAGGGCTTTATGCGTTCTGTAGAGATGGTCAGTGTTGTGTGAAATTTAAGAAACCGTTAGCCAATTAGTGTTAGCTCCGCAGCTAACGGGTATTAGCATCCATCTGTTAGCCCAGAGCTGTAAATACCAACAGCTGTGTTTGGTTGCTGCGGTTTGGCATTTAGAAACATGATATGAAATACCGAAAGGTTCCACTTGAAACCCCTCAAATAGTTACGACATACAAATCAACTCTGGTATAACCCCGTGCAAAGTTTCTCTATGGTTTTTCAAGCTAACGTTGATTAAGTTGCACCGTTATCAGACGGTTGCGTACAGTAACAAGCTAGCTACGCATACCATTGATTAGGCAGCACTGTTTTATAGTTTTTGCACTTGTAACAGTTGAAAATGCTACATTTCCAGATTTATGTTGATTTCTAATCAGTCTACTTGGGTGTTCCATAGATGCTACATTACATACTACATAATTATATAATCTTTCTAAACGCCCAACTCGCTTCCCTTATGCCTGGCTTGTAATAAATTGACATTCACGCTGGTAGTCGGTTGCGAATAACCAAACGAGGGTATTCTAAATGCCATCACACGGCAGCATCACTGGCTAATTATAGGCATTTTATTTTGGTCACTGAATTACAAAGGGTAATCCGAGGATTATAGTTTGGCGCTGTTGCCCTGTCCTGTTCACCTGACTATTATATTTACATTTGTTAGGCTTCAAGATTTGCGTTTTCAGGTAATACAGGGTTTCTAAGCAGTCTTGGAAAAGTATGCGAGTTGTTATCATTTTCAAGATGTGAACAAGAAAATATTTGATTCTCCAAAGGACACAAGTCTAATAAATAATAGCAATGATAATAGTAACAACTTGACTGGTAATAATAACACTGTACAAATGTGCAAAAAGTGGCATACTGTGTCTTCCATTTGCGAAGTCAGTCCTGAATTTCAGACTTTTATATGTTAGTATTTTTGTTCTTTTGACTTACTGATTGAATGCACATGGAGGGGGAAAAAAACGAAATTGAAACACTTTTATAGTCTCCAGACAACTTCAACGTCAGAGAGAACTGGACCTGTGGAACGTATACTGGCTCTAAAATTCAGAATCATTTATAGTTTTCTTTTGTTCAAGACATTTATGTGTTTACTATGGGAAAGAAAAAGTTCAATAAAGTCACTCATGAATTTATTGAACTTCTGCTGGTTGTAGGTGATCTGTAAGAGAGAAATGGTGTGTCGGGAGTAATTTTGTCAAAAACATTCAAAACCTTCCTAATTTTACGTTTTTATGTGTGTGTTTTACAGCGGACATTTGTCGAGTGTGTCGCTCGGAGGGAACCCAGGAAAAGCCTCTCTACCACCCTTGTGTTTGCACTGGCAGCATTAAGTTTATCCACCAGGAATGGTACTAGTGTGAAAACATTAATATGCTCTAATGAAGGTGTTTTCAGCTCTACTGTCTGTTGCTCTCGATGTCAAGCCGTTGCTTTAATAAGTCATAATATTAAACATCAAACTCCAAATGTTTAAACAAGGAAGTTATGATTAGAATTAACTGCACAACTTTACTTTGGAAATAAATACCACAGATGATGCTGTTGAACTCATGCTGTTGTGTTTTGTCTTCACAGCCTACTGCAGTGGCTGAAACACAGTCGGAAAGAATACTGTGAATTATGCAAACACAGGTTTGCATTTACACCAAGTGAGTCATTCTGTAAAAAGAAAGGAGGAAAAAAAACTGTGCCATGCCAGTAGAATTCACACCCCTTTAGCTTTTTCACATTTTGACAAATACACATTTATAAATCCCTTTTTAACTTTGCCACTCAAGTTGTTTAGATTGAAGCTATGTTTTTGTGTTTGAAATGGCCCAGTCAAAGTCCAGACCTAAAGCCAAATGAAAAGACCGTCCTAATTCGTGTTCCTAACCTGACTGAGCTCGAGTTGTTTTGCAAATAAAATTATTATGGATACACTTTTTAAAAGACTTGCAGCTGTACTTGGAACTCTAAATACAGCAAAAGGTGGGTGGATAAAAATGCACACCACACTTTTTAGATTTTTATTTGTTGCAAAAAAATATAAAAAAAAACCCCCATTAATTTCCACTTTATTTTTATGTGCTAATTTGTATCAGTCAACAAAAAGAAAAGTTGTGGTTGTAACATGTCAGAATGTGAAAAGGTTAATCAACATCGGAGACATTTAACTTAAACGAGTCATTCCAGATATCTGTTCTGTGTTTCCTCCAGTCTACTCTCCAGACATGCCGTCCCGTCTGCCTATCCAAGACATCTTTGCAGGGCTGGTCACCAGCATCGGGACGGCCATCAGATACTGGTTCCACTACACTCTGGTGGCCTTTGCCTGGCTAGGCGTTGTGCCTCTCACCGCATGTAAGTCCCAAAAACAAACAAAAAGCAACTCAAATAAACAGAAGAACTGAGAACAGGCTCTTACCACGTTTGTTCTTACTGACGTTTTGTGTCTTCCTGCCAGGTCGCATCTACAAGTGTTTGTTTACCGGCTCCGTGAGCTCTCTCCTTACCCTGCCATTAGATATGCTTTCCACGTAAGTGTCTGTCCTTGAGTTTATCTTCCTGTTTGTGGTTTTTGTAGCTCTTCACTGGCCGTCATGTTGTTGAGCTTTCAAAAGCCAGCTATGATATTCATTCTTCCATTCTTTAAAGCAGTGGTCCCCAACCTTTTTATTACCACGGACCGGTCAAGACTTGGAAAATTGGGAGGGGTGAACCGTCAGA
>NW_015116433.1:0-14391 GCF_001443285.1 Poecilia latipinna | reverse complement strand
AAAATAAAAGATCCTCCAGAATCAAATAATACATAAAACGGAAATATTTAATTATTTCTTGCGCGGCCCGGTACCAATTGCTGCTTTAAAGAAACTAGGACAGTTTTTGATCAGACAGCTTTAAGGCAGTGAGCAGTGGTGGATCTTTCAGGAATGGTGCCCCGGGCACGTCCCTCCTCCTCCCACCCCCAACTAATTAAAACGCAAGCAATTATCAGATTTTGCTTCTTCCAGCAGAAACCAGGTAATGTAGACTTCCAGTACTCAGCAACAAGTAGGAGAAATTTTAACTCAACATTAATTTCTCTTTTTTAACAATTAATTTCCCTTTGGGATCAATAAAGTATTTCTGAATTTGAATTTGAATTACTCCACTGCGCAAGCATATAATTAGCAGCAAACGCGTTCAGAGTCGAGCTTACAGATATTTTATTTTCTAGTTTTTAGGGCGACCCATCCCTTTCTAATGCCGCCCTGGGCATCTGCCCGTATCACAAACCACCACTGGCTATCGGCACTGGAAATCATACTAAAGAAATTGTTTTTTTTTTTTAATTAACATTTGCAAAGCAAGTAAAAACACTCAAATGTAAAAATAAAATTACTTGCAGAGGTCAGTTTTCTAAATCATTTGACCAAAAGAATGCATTTTAAAAAAAGTTCTCTTTTCTTATTTTTATAGTAAATTTGAAATTTTAAGGTGAAAATGTACAGAAACCCCTTTGTCCCATTGTCCTAACCAACTACCAATTCCCCCCTAATTGCTCATTTCACCAATGTTTTCATCTTGCCACCACTTTTATTTTTATTTTATCTCCCCTCATTAGACGAATCATGGAGCACATTTCAACATTTTTTTATTTTTTATTTTTTAACTTTGCAGGCAAAACCTGCTCGCCGACTGCCTCCAGGGCTGTTTCGTGGTCACCTGCACGCTGTGTGCCTTCATCAGCCTGGTGTGGCTTAGAGAGCAGATTGTCCACGGTGGAGCCCCACAGTGGCTGGAGCCGAATCAACCCCCTCTGGTTCCAAACCAGCCCAACCGTCCTGCACAAGCTAACGAGGTGAGCGCCGCTCATGCTGAAGGTCGGCTACTGTTTTTTTGATTTTCCTGCATGTGGATGTGTTCAACTAATTCCCCGTTTTTCCTACGTGAACATGCCACAATAGTAAACCGATCTGAAAAATGTGTATCATATGTTCTGAATGATAGGAAAACTATTGGTAAAAATCACTAAAAAAAAAATGTGTTTTTTGTCGTTATTGGAATTGAGGTTACATTTAAGTGCAGTTCTTCTAAAACACTCCAGGCCTTGCTGAAGCAGGTTTCGAATTGTTGAATCGAAACCCGCCACTGGGAAATCTGAGAGTGAGGCTGGCGGATGTGGAAATAGGAAGCTGAATATTTTCTGTATGCAAATACACTACAAAAAAAATCAAAATCCTACCAAGTATTTCACAAAACTTGAAACAAGACGAAACTAACTTACAAATAACTTTTCAGCAAGATATAGAAGCTTGTTTTAAGTCAATAATTGCTTTAACATTAATGGGAAAAGTACCGGCTCCATTGGCAGATTATTTCACATATTACATGGGAAAATGTCTTGTTATAAATAAAATAATCTACCAGTGGAACTAGCACTTTTTCATTAACATTAAGGAATTATTGACTTAAAACAAGCTCCCATTTCTTGCTGAAAAGTTCCTTGTAAGGTTGTTTTGCTGTATTTCAAGTTTTCTAAGATATTTACACTAGAAACTTGACAAAAAGACTTGGTAAGAGTTAGATTTTTTTGCAGTGTAGGATGAATATATCTGCTGCATATAGTACCAGCCACGACTCATCCGTTAATTTTTTTAACAATTCATGGCTGTGCAGAATGCGGCTGATGACGCCGCAGCAGCCGACGTTCCTGCTGCTGCAGATGAGGCAGGGCGACCTGGAGAGCACGGCGCCGACGAACCGGACCGGGCCAATCAGCAGGAAGGCGGCAACGAAGCGGAACTGGACGACAACGACGGAGAGGACGAGGATGATGACGAGGAAGAAGATGATGAGGAAGACGAGGAAGAGGAGCGGGAGGAGGATGCCGCTGATGCCAACAATGCAGGGCAAGGTGAGGAAAGAACCTAATTTTTTTTTTTTTTTTTGCTTGCCGTTTTGTGATGCTTTTGTTTCAGCGCTCAAACACATTTTTTTTTTATATAAGTTTTGCTCATTTGGATTTTACTGCATTTCTGTAAATGTTGGGAAATGATGACAAGTTGGGTGTACGGCTAAGTGGGATTAGCAGAACTTAGCACAAAGGAGTTCTGAGATTTACCTTTGGATAAATTTAAGTTGTAACTCAACGTGCCTAAAACAGTATACATAATTTTACAAAAAATAAAAAATAAATTCTTAGGCTGTCAGTACAGCATCTTCCTTCTTTTCAAAAGATTTGAACTGGAACGCTCTGGAATGGGACCGAGCAGCAGAGGAGCTGACCTGGGAAAGGGTAGGAATCTTTATTTCCCTTTTTATTGCTGCCCTTGATTTAATCTTATTTGAAGTTCTTTTTTTAAATTGCACAGCCTCCATTACTAATGGAAATGCAAAGATCAGAGATTCTGTGGCTAATTTCCGAGCTCCGATTGTTGTTTAACTCATTTCTTTTAAAAATTATTTTTTTTTTGTTCTCTGCTTGCTCTTGTGAAAAATCATAATTATCTGCCTTAAGACACTACAACATGACAGCTTAAAGTAAGGTTTTTCTCATCTTTGAAAACTAAGGCAACAATTTCAGAACCGACATCTTAAATCGTCTTTAGCGTCTTAGCATTTTAGAAAAACAGCAGTCTAGAAAAACTAAAGTGGTAACTGTGAACTTTCCTCAAGGCTGCTGATGTTTCTAAATCCAACATGTTCTCTGATAGAGGTCAAAAGGTCAAATGGATTAAACTGCTTCTTTCTGTACAGTTTGCTTTCTCTTGCTCTCTGGCAGCCGGAATGAGCTGCACACACGTCTTGACAGACATATTGTTTCAGTTTGGCTAAGTTTTAGTCTTGTTCTCCATTTATTTCTCAGATGCTTGGACTGGATGGCTCCCTTGTTTTCTTGGTAGGTGTATTGTTTTTCTTGCACTTCTTCTTCACAAGTAATTTAAAATCTTGTAAATTAGATTAATATGCATCTTTAAAGGGCCCAAAAGTTCTAACGCGAAAGGCTTCCATGAGAACTTCAGTGCTGAGTTAAGCCGTGTAAATTACATTAAACATGAACCTTGTTGTGCGTCCGTTTCCAGGAACACGTCTTCTGGGTGGTGTCTCTTAACACACTCTTCATCTTGGTGTTTGGTGAGTTCAGTCAGTCTTTATATGGAGGTCACAAGGTTTGACAAGGTTTTGTCTTTTTTTTTTAATGACATGAGAACCTTCCTGCATTTTCTTCCAGCTTTCTGCCCGTACCACATCGGCCATTTCTCAGTTGTCGGGCTGGGCTTTGAAGACTATGTAAGTTCACCAGAATACACAATGAGGAACTTCTGCCTAGACGGGACGGTCAAAAACATCTCTTCCCCCCCCCCCCCTTTTTGCAGATCAAAGCCTCACATTTCGACGGCCTCATCACCACAGTAGTGGGGTACATCCTCCTGGCTGCTACTCTCGTAGTCTGCCATGTATCCTCTTCATGCTGCACTTGTTTAAATTTTTTTGGGGGGGAAATGATTGTCACAAAATCTTGAAATCTTAAACATTTATCCAAAAGAATTTCAGTTTGAGTCGGTGTTCCTGTCGTACAATGTCTTTCATGTGTTTGCATCCCTTGAATATGTTTTGTCATATTACTACCACAGACTTTAATGTGTTTTATTGGGGGTTTCGTTGAATTGATCAACACACGGAAGCTTATGCTCCGTATGCTTTTGCTTGTGAAGTGCAAGTAACGGCATGGAGAGTTTTCAAACATGTTCAAATCCAGGTTTCTCTTGCCCATTTGTATAAGTCCTTATTGTGGCTGCTGCAGGCTTTGGCTTCCCTCGTTAAGTTCCAGCGGCCCAGACGCCTGCTGGGGGTCTGCTACATTGTTGTCAAGGTAAAGAAACACTGGAAGCACCTGCTCTCCATCCCTCTCTACACACACACTTAGTTCATTTGTAGCAAAGCTTTCAGTCTCAAAGGCAATTTGGATAATTTTAATGATATGAAAACAAACTTTAATTGCAAGACTTTGTTTATTTGTTTCCCCCCCCCCCCTCTCTCAGGTTTCCCTTCTGGTTGTCATGGAGATCGGCTTGTTCCCTCTCATTTGCGGCTGGTGGCTCGACATTTGTTCACTGGTAAAGCAAACGAGTGGAGAGGAAACATTGTGGTCGTGTTACTTCAGTTGCATTCTGGGCAACGTGAAGATTTTTGTTAAAATAACGGCGTTTAAACGTTTGACCGTTTAGCCTAAATCCTTATACGAACTAAAAAGTAATTGTTTTCATTGCAGGAAATGTTTGATGCGACGCTGAAGGACAGAGAGCAGAGTTTCGACTCTGCTCCAGGTACAACAATGTTCCTTCACTGGCTGGTCGGCATGGTGTACGTCTTTTACTTCGCCTCCTTCATCCTCCTGCTCAGAGAGGTAAAGCCACACCCGCTCACACATGTGAAGAGTTGCGTTTGAGAAAGGCGTCCCTCCGAGATACATTTCTGGTTTGCGCGTGAGCAGGTTCTTCGCCCAGGTGTGCTGTGGTTCCTGCGGAACCTGAACGACCCAGACTTCAACCCCGTGCAGGAGATGATTCACCTCCCAATCTACAGACACCTCCGGAGATTCACACTCTCAGTGGTAAGTTTAAAAAGAAAAAAAGTCCAACAAACATTGTTTTTTTTTTTGTTTTTTATTAATGGTTCTCAAAAAAATGCATTTTAGATATCTAAAGTATATTTTGGAAGCCAATGTTTTTTACGTTCAAGGGCAATGTTCATATTTTTTCTTTTCACGAAACAAAATAATACTATTTCTACTAGACAAATTTTTTGTCTGCTTTGAAATGCTCTATTATTTTACATATGAATTCATCCCCCATTGCACTTTTAAGCTAACGCCCCTCAATGATATCCTGTAAACAGCTTGTCACAATAAACGATACATCAACTAATCGCATGATAAATTAAAACTATCTTCCATTTGCATGATTTGCCATTTTTCTTTTTTATTAGTCCTTTTTTTTCCTGAAGGATAATTTTTGTTTAATTAACCTTTATAATCCATTTTATTTGTTGTTTTGTTTATTTATTTTGGATATTTAAAATGTCTTCCAGTTCCAGTGCCACATGTTCATTAGAATTTAAAGTTTATCGACCTTTTGAGAACGTGCTCTGGCGTTATTGTCACCATTACTTGAAAACGTTCTCCAAACATGATCTTTTATCGCAATAACGTCTTGGACAATTTATCGTCCAGCAAAATTTGCTATTGTGACCTGCCTTGTTTACAACCAATCCCAAATAAAGGCCACCTGCTCATTTATGCAGACATTTTAATGTCTGCATAAAAGGAGGGCTCCGAGTCTGGTTTCGACTCGGAGCCCTCCTTCGGCGGTGATCAGACTTCTCTTTTTCTCTGTGTCTCTTCCTCATCCTAACCTCGTCACGCTGCTGCTGTGTGTTTTACCAGACAGCCCGCGCTTCAGACTTGAGGGTGACGGCTGAAGCGCCTTTGCCCATCAGTCTGAACAGCTACTCACATTCGACTGTGTGTGCGTGTGTGTGTGTGTGTGTACGCTCCCACCAGGTGGTGTTCGGCTCAATCGTCCTGCTGATGCTGTGGCTTCCAATCAGGATCATTAAGCTGCTCTCCCCGGCCTTCCTCCCCTACAACGTCATGCTGTACAGGTGCGGCAAATTCAAACCGAGCCTCATTTGGCCGGTCCACGCATAGGTAAAGTGAGAAATGAATGGTTATCAACAGTGATGTTACCATTATGTAGTGAATGGGGGACTTGGTGGGTGTGTGGCTTCCACAGTGACGCGCCGGTCAGCGAACTGTCGCTGGAGCTGCTGCTGCTTCAGGTGGTCCTGCCCGCCTTACTGGAGCAGGGTCACACCCGGCAGTGGCTCAAACGTCTCGTCCACGCCTGGACCTTCATGGCTGGATATGTGCTGTAGGTCTGACACACGAGCTAAACTTTTGTCTTTGTAGAACGAGCTGTGAGATTTAAATGGAAGTTGAAATTACTCTAGTTTTTGTTAGTGTTCTTCTCTTGTCCTCGTGTCGTAGGATTTGGTATATATAGTAGTAAATAAGGTTTATTTGTATAACATGTCATCACTTAGGCAGCTCAGAGTGCTTTACGCTATAAACATAATTCAGAAATAAGCAATAAACATTTTGTCAAATTCTGTCATCATCAAGCAAATATACATCAAATATTTCAAACCAGGTTGGTTTTTTTTTCTTAGCCTTGATTTGAAGGATTTCAGTGTTTCGGCGTCTTTGCAGTTCTCTGGAAGTTTGTTCCAGATTTGTGGTGCATAAAACAAACTGAACGCTGCTTCTCTGTGTTTGGGCAATAAACATCCTGCCAACAGCGACCTTCACTCCTACCTCCTGGGGGACCACGAAGACGATGCAAACCAACCGAACAACCTGCCCAATCGACTGAACAACAACCGCAACCCGGGGCTCGGAGGCGGGCTTCACGCCGCCCACCAAGCCATCCTGCAGCGGGTCGGTCCTCAGGCGTTCCAGCCCTACCACCGACCCCCACACTTCCTCCTCAAGGTGCCTTTTCACAGACGGCTTCAACAAATCCACGTCAGTCGCATCGCCCTGATTTTTTAAAAAGTTTTCTTTCATATGTTCTTGTTCAGATTGTTCTGCTGGTGGTCTTCATGTGTGTGACTCTTTTACTCGCGAGTCTAATCTGTCTTACACTCCCAGGTAAGCGCTGGAATTAGAGCATTCACAGATAACTTAGGCTAATAAAACTTACATTTTGGTGCCCTAAGTATATTTAGTTAAGTTTACAAATACATGTTATTGTCCATTTTAGGCCATTTTTAAAATAATTTATTTTACTTTTAAATGTGGCCAGGGCTGGGCCAAGATTTTATATGGCCTTAGGCAGAATATATTTTAGCCCCCTCAGCCCCCCTCCTGTAAAAACTTCACTATCTATACAGATTTGGTGGAATCTGATAGAGGGACCAAGTTTAATTGATTAATCTTATTATTATTGTATTATTATTAATATTTGTAAACAAATACAAAGATTAAACTCGTAGCGTCAGATTGTAGCTATGGTAATGCTACAAGCCAAACTATGAAGATTTATTTTTGGCACTTTTGCAAAGTAAACTTGCCATTTCCTTTGAATCTTAAATGTAAACATTAAACAATTTAAGGCTTTTAATTTATGCAGAAACAATTAAATCAAATTTAATACTGTTGTCATCCTCAATAAATGTTCAAATTCAAACCTTAACGGGGGCCCCTGATGGTTATGGCGACCCTAATCAGGTTGTCTGTGGATGTGACCAGCATTACATTCCAAGCCAAAACTTAAGACTATATAGTTGTGTGTGCAACCTATTAACATATTATTAAATTTCCTGTTAACTTTTAACATCTTTTAAAACAAAAATGCGGCGTTTCTGAAGGGAGACCCTGAACTAGATGTTTCTTTCTCTCTTTTTTTGTACATTTTTTGTAAACTCTTTATGATCAACAGTCATAATAAAGTAATGAAGTGATTTTTCAACTGCAGCCCTAACTCGCATAGCCGTCTCTACAATCTACAAGGCGACTATCACTTTAGTCCTTCACAGAATACATCAGATAACTTTGAAGTGCCCTAGACAAAGCATATCATCAGAGTGCCCTTATGTCCAGTTGTTATATTTCATCTTTCTGCGTTGGCCCTCCGCCCCTCTTCCTCAGTGTGCGTGGGTCGCTGGCTCATGTCTCTGTGGATGGGCAGCGCTGTGGTCCATGAGCTGTACACGACAGCCAGCGGCCTGTACGTCTGCTGGGTGTCCGTCCGGGCCGCCACCGTGCTGCTGTCCTGGATGCCGCAGGGCAGGACGGTCATCATGCTCAAAGTCCAAGAGTGGACGCTCATGGTAACGTCCCGCCTCCGCCGCTGCCCGACGACGAAAACCTCTAGCGAGTGAAATCTGGACTGTTTTCGTTTGGCAGATCTTTAAGACGGTGGTGGTGGCCGTGATGTTAGCCGGGGTCATCCCCCTGCTGCTGGGCCTGCTGTTTGACCTGGTCATCGTTGCTCCTCTCAGAGTCCCAATGGACCAGACGCCTCTCTTCTACCCTTGGCAGGTAGGAATATGCAGTAAGATACACGGTGGGATCAGAGTGTGATCATTTTTATCATTTTATTTCAGTGTCTTTTGCCTCATTTGGTCATTTTCACATAACTTGTCAGTTTTTGTTGGATTTTAATGCAGTATTTTTTTTTTTTTTTTTTTTTTTGGAACTACAAAAAAGCTTAACATGAATTCCCCCTGATAGTTACTGTCTAGCATCATTTTTCCTTTCCTCCTGGACTAGTTGTCCACTTTACCAGGTTTTAGGCTTATAATATGTAGGTGATAAATTTGAACTTTTCTACAGCTGCTTCTTAACTGATGCCAGAAAAGAACTGGATTGGTTTTCTACAACCTCTAGAAACAACTCCTGTTTTTCCTCCAGTTAATATTAATACTTTGTAAGGATGACGGTACAAGAATAAAGCTTACCTTCACAAATTAGAATATTTATCTCAAAATCCCAGTAAAAAAAAAAATCCTAATATCAACAGCTGCATTTCTGAATGTTGTTTGTGAATGCTTCATAATCCCAATCAGATAATCTCTCATCTGCAACTGCAGTGCTAGAAAGAAGGAATTAAACAGCACCTTTACTACAGTGCTTAACTCCGCCTGGTGATATTAATATGTTTAATTAAAAAGCGAGAAGGAACTCATCTTTATGGATTTTTTTTTTTTTTTGTGGAAAATATGAGCTCTACATGTTTGACCTACTGAAACTCTGTGATGGACTAATTCAGTGTTTTATTAGTGTCGAAACGCTGGCTTTTTACAGCTTTTATTGTCTTAAATTAAACAGACCTGAAGCAAACTAACTCCAGAGTTTTAAACATCTAAGCCTGCCACCAGCTTCTTGTTTTTTAATGATCTGTAGAAAAATCATCGTGTTTGCACCGGAGAACTGGAATTAAGTTAAAAATGTTTTTAAAAAATATGTCTTCATGTCTTTAAATATGTCTTGTCTCAGTGTTCTAACTTGAAAGGCTTCTTGTTGTGCTGCAGGACTGGGCCCTGGGAGTCCTTCATGCAAAAATCATCGCTGCCATAACACTGATGGGCCCCCAGTGGCGGCTCAAAGCGGTCATAGAGCAGGTCAGTCTCACTTCCTGCCAATCAGAAAGGAGAAAACAGAAACGGGGACGATTGATGCTAAAACGTTTAAAGCCTCTTGTTTAGAGACGTGCTTTAGAACTATGCACTGTGTGTTATATGCATCAACAGGCATTAATGATTAACATCTGATTTCTTAACTGTGTGGTGATTTGACAACTGTTTAAACTGTATCTGAAACATCTGCCTCCAGGAAGCTAAGAATGACTTTAGGTTAAGATATCGGCTGTCAGCCATCTTGAATTTTAAGTTTCGGTATTTGCAGTGGAATCCTACAGAAAAATGCAAACTCTGGAATTTATTCCAATTTCTTATTTTTATTATTCTAATTACAATCCTGACTTTTCCATGTTGAACCAGCGTTCTCTTTTTCTTCAAAGTATGACCGGTTTGTTTTCAATTTCTGCCCATCCAGATTTCGAGAGGAGCTCATTCAAATTCTTATATGTAGATTATAAAACTAATTCATTGGTACTGTTGCTAGTTTTGGATCCAGCAGAAAACAAAGGGATTCCAAAATTATCCTCGCTTATTTGTCTGTAAGAAAAAAAAAAAAAAAAAAAGTTTTGGAATCCCATAAGCATTTCCTCGCTCCTCCTCGCAGGTGTACGCCAACGGCATCAGAAACATCGACCTTCACTTCATCGTGCGGCGGTTGGCCGCCCCCGTCATTTGCCTCCTGCTGCTGTTGCTCTGTGTTCCCTACACCGTCTCTAAAGGCCTCACACCACTGCTGGGTGAGGACAGCTCTGGATGTTTATCTTCCGTGTCTTACCGTTTCAACAGATTTCTCTACAACAGTGTTTGAGGAAATTATAAAGATTTCAGAAAGCTTTGCCGATTTACAAAAAAAAAATAAAAAATTTGGATTGCATTTTGGGAAGATTTTTGTTTCCTCAACAGCTAAATGTGAAACAGCTAATACATCCCCAGTGATTGAGTTTTCCCCCACTTTGCTTGGTGTTTTATTAAGTGATCATCATTTCTGCACGCACTCCAGTCATTTCCATTCCTCATTCTCTGATTTTTTTTGTTTTTATCCAGGAGTGCAGCCGAAGATGCAGATACTAGTGGAGAGGAAGATCTATCCGTTTCTGCTGATGGTGGTCATACTGCTGGCCTTTCTGTCCTTTCAGATTCGCCAGTTCAAACGACTTTATGAACACATCAAAAACGACAAGTCAGTAAAATCTAATATCATTTTAACTACTTTCAGCTTACAGATCCTTGCTAAAGGACTCTAGGGCGGCAATCAAGTATTTTATTCTGACGATCAATCAGTTAATTGGAGAAAAAAAAAACAATTGACGGATTATGCAGATTTATCATTGAACCAGTGTGCACAGTCCCACAGGTTTGAACTGATACTGCATGTTTTTGCAAGGCTTTTTTTGTTGTGTGGTTTTGGGAACTGACGGTCTGACGGTACAACTTCCCTGCTCCCGGGCTGTCCTGTTTCTTTTCTTTTTTTTTTTTTTTAAATAAAATGTTAGAAATAGATTTAAAAAAATAAACAAATGATTTATTTACTTTTTAAAATAAGAAAACAAACATTTTATTGCCTAAAATACATTCTGTTAGTGAATTTAAACCTGGTGAACCTAGGGCTTTTTTTTTTTTACCTAAATGCAAAATATTTATATACGTTTTTACATTTTACAGTTTTGGCTTAGTTACAGCCAAACTATTTTGTCAACAAATGGCCTTTTTGTTTTTGTTTTTTTAGTTTTTTTTTATGATTAGTTTAGAAGTTATTTGACTATTATTTCAAAAATCAATTTATCGCAATTAATCTGATGATTGTTTCTGAACTTTTTCACATTTTCTCTCCATAGACTTGAGTTGTGTTAGAATGTGAATAACAAATTAAAGGATTCATGGCTTTCTACTTCTACTACTTCGTTTTTTTTTCACAGATTTATTCCCCTGTTGCGAGACGCTGTTGTATTTTGTAAGTGACATCCTTTTGCGTTTCTTATCCCTCACTTCTCCACCAGATACCTGGTAGGACAGCGACTGGTGAACTACGAGCGGAAGATGGGCCGGAGCTCCTCCACCCCTCACGCCACCTCCTCATAAGTCTGACACTGGTGTGGGGTGACCTGGAGCGGCAGCTCCTCGCCTCCCGTCTTCAAAAACTGCATATAAAACCTCTGACTGCAGCCTCATCCCTTTCTTCTCCAGCAATCTCCCACAGTAGCGCTCGGGGGAAGCAAAGCCGATGACAAGCGAAGGCAAAAACTCTGCCTCCGAAGTGTTCGTGTGAGGCTGAAAATCGAAAATCTTTTTGAAAAAGCTTGTTTAGCGCTCAGGTTGAGTCAGACTTTATGGGATTACAAAATCCACTCGCCGGTCCTTCCGTTGTAGTCGCCTGCTCAGGTGGGGATGTTTTTTTTATTTCCTGGAAGTTTGCTTCAAAATTCAGGTCAGATGAGCATAGCTTTTACCTCAGATTGAGCTTCCTTTGAACATATTGTAGAATAAACATGTGCACCATTATATATATATATATATATATATATATATATATATATATATATATATATATATATATATATATATATATATATACTCTCTTAGAGCTGTGAAGGAGATGTTTGGACTTTAGTTGGTGTACTTCGGTACTCAGAGGATCTGTAAGAAAAGAACAGAGTTGGAAACTGATTGGTCGATGCAAAGACAAGACGGGTGAGAGTGAGGGGGGAGGAAAGTGGTAACAAAAAAATGTGAAGAACATGTTTTTATTTTTCTGATGTCACTCTGAGTTTTAGCATTAGGCTTCTTCATAGTTTTTTTTTTTAGACATTTTAAAACTGAATCCTTTTAGATGTGAGCAAAAACAGAGGACAAAGGCTGCTGTCTGTCTTACGTCTTCTAGGCTGAACACAAAAACATTTGATTAAGTAACAGTTTGAGACACAAAGTGTCCTTTCCAGTACTGGGGGGCAGGAGGGGGGGTGTAAGTCAACCTTCTTAACACAGAATTTGCACAGAGTTCAGCTCGTCATCCAGTGTTTATTCTGTGAAGAGTACTTTGGAAAATGCTAAAACTAAACCAGCCTGGAAACACTCAAAAGACAACAGTTAAAAAAAAAAAAGTCTGAAGAAAACACTAAGAGGAGATTAACCAGCATCTAAAACAAGACAACGCTCTGAGGATGTTTGTTTCAGAGGTCAAAAACAACTATGTTCCACTCAGCTGCTGTTAGTTCTTCATTTTTACTAGACGCTTATTTGAATGTTTTGTTGTTACTCATTTGCCAGTTTTACTCATTTGAACAGGTGAGTAAAATCCACGTTGTCCCAGAATTAGAAGTCTGTGGCCGTCATGCGACGACAAAACAATGTGAAAAGTTCAGTAAAACTGAGCTGCTCTGCTCATCTTTCGGTAAACGGTGACTGGAGCGAGAGCTGCGCAACTGAACGACGCCAAGCGCGCAAATCGCAGCTCCCAGCTTCACCGTGCTGTTCTTCATGGACTCATAACATTTGTACAGTAAAGCTGGGAAATGATCAGTGAGCTCCAGAGTTTTCTTGATGGACAGAAAGTTGTTAGCTGCTTGGAGTTTTGTTTTTTATTTTTTCCCCTGATGTTCCCTTCAGATGTGGTTCTTTGGTGGACGCTTTGTAAGGACATGCTTCTAACGGGGGATCCATCTGGGAATTCACTGGGTCGTTTCTTTGGCCTTATGTTCTTTTGTTTAATCCAACTGGCATAACTTAAGCTTCACATGTCTTCATAACTGCATCGGACGGCAACATAACAAGAAATCAGAGAAAGCTGCTCCCCAGTTGGCAGTCTATTGGTCAGACAGGCCAAGCCTCATGCAAAGGGCAGCTAAACACTTTTATATTCTTGTGAACGCGCGTGATCATATTTCACAGATGACAGAATCATAAAATGATCCACGCGCATCTGTAAAACGACGAGTCAGCCGCAACAACAAAACACGGTCCTGAGATAATCACTGTTACCTGCATGGCAGTTTTGTGTTTTTATTTTTCCTTTTAAGCGTATAATTTTATTAAGATTATGTGGTTTTCATTTCAAAGCGGAACATCTCAGTTAGCAATTTTTTACCTTAAACTACACGTCGTATTTCGCCGCGTGTGAATATGAAATCGAACTGGTCGTCGGTCGCTGAGCTTCTCACTTGTGTGACTGAGTTCTCTGGATTTCTCTGCTATCCCCCTTTTTCTAACCACTCCTATAGAAAAAAAAAATCAGACAGCTGAGATGCTTTAGTTTAGAGTGTTCAGTTGTTTTTCAAGGCAAAAGAGAGAAAAGGAAAAGGCCCTTCTCTGAATTCTTACTGCTGCTGTTTGAGAAAATCCCATTTTCAGCTGTTTTTTATAATCTTAGAGAGACGTTTCATTTAATTTATTTGTTTCGGATCAGCAATGGTCACGAAGAGTTAAAAGGTTTTTATTCATCCACGTGTTTCACTGTGTCGCACTTTATGTTTCGGTTGCAATCATTTCGGTCTGTTGTGACGACACCAACATGGCTGTTTTTTTTAATTTTTTTTTTATTTTGAGACGGACGCCAAGAGACGGAGACGGCGGCCACGCCCCGGATTTTTTTAACCTAAAAGACGAAATGACTTTTGCATCTGTTCCTTGTAATGAATTTCACATTTTAGCTGGAATTTACTACTATTCCGTCGAGGCGGATTGTGAATTTGACCCGTAGCTCTGCTGCTGTGTGGAACGCTCACATTTTAGAAAGATGCTATAAAGTGACCTTTTTAGTACCTTTGAACTGAGCTGGACGCATTGAATTTTAATGTTAAATTTCAATTTCTAGAAGCAAATGATTTTTATTTTTTTATATGTGAAAAAAAAAAAAAAAAAAAGGCAGTGGCATGTACTGTAACAAAGGTGAAAAAATCAAATCTTAAAAGTTCAATTGATTGTTGATTCTGTGATATAAACAATAAACAGATGTTAAGACTGGATTAGTTTGTTGTTGTTTTTTTTTT
>NW_015116432.1:40035-43301 GCF_001443285.1 Poecilia latipinna | reverse complement strand
AATGGGGTATATGCCATGGACTTCCGTTTTAGCACTTCCGCATTTTTTAGCCACATAGAATGCTTCCGGTGCACAGGCAACAGTACGTTAACAGTGGCTCCTCAGTCGTTGCAGGACTATTAATGATGCCTATAAAATTATTCAGACGTCCTGAAACGCTCCAACAACAACAAAGGATTTAAGCTGGATGTGTCAAAACTTCACAATAACTTCGAAGGTAAGTTAATAAATCGTTTGTATTCACCATAATGCCTCATGTCTGACGTAGCTAACAGGGACAAGCTTACAAAGGTGCTATGTAAACGTTCAGTGGTTTGATTATCTGTGCAGTGTGCAATCTACATATCTATGCTTTATAGATAGATATAGATATATATCTATATAAACATATATAGATCTGTCTATATTGTGCCCCAGCTATCAGTCGAAGCTGAAGTTAGCTTCCCAATGTAGCATCTAATTCGGAAAATAGCTAAAGGGCGATTACACTTAATTCTTCACTATCTTGAGCTTTTTTAATGTGTTGTACTTTAAAAACTACAACACCTAGTCATTTCAAACCTAACTATATTATTCTGTACTAACGGCAGAATAAATACAACATTTGTGAAACCTTCTAATTGATTTGTGAAATTTGTAAAATGTCAATAATAGATTCCAGAACACATTAGATCTGAATTGTTAAATTGGCATTATTTGTTATTTTAACTTTCCTTTTCTTTTCTCTTTTTTAATTTTTATTATAGTTGGAGTTGGACAGGAGTTCTGTTGGATGGCTTCCTGGATGGACAGATTGGCTGAGCTAATGTTGCCATCAACTTTTCTCCTGCTATTAACTTTTTTTTTTTTTTTTACTTTTTTTTATATAGAAAGTATTTCTATCAGTTGCTCTTTTTCCATTTTGTATACAGTATTTGCTCTATTTTTTATTTTTACCTTAATGCTTACCTGGTCAGGTGAGGTGGAAATGTACATCCTGTTGATTACTGACAAATGTCAGAACCACATGGACTGAGCTAGTTACATCAGATCAATCTGAATCTTTATTTCTCATTAAAACAACGTCTTGTAATTTTAAGACATTGTTAAAAAATTGCATCTTTATTCTGCTGTAACAATGACTGCATTCTTGCAATTAAAAATTTTTGTATCCTGACCGTAATGCTCCCTTATACAACTCACAGAACAGATTGAAATGAAGGCACTTTTTGAAAATATTTTCTGTGATTTTATTATAGAAATTGAGGGCAGGAGGAACTGATTAAAATCAAATCTGGTATGAAAAAAAACCTTGTAAGTCATATCATCCAGCCTTATTCAGTATATTAAATTATATGACTAACTACATATTGCTTAATATTCACATTTCTTTGCTGGTATTACCTAAAAGTGTTGCATTTTAACATCTCACTTTAATTCCTGATCTACATGTAAATACTTGATATAACATAAACACAGAGAAAGGGGAAAAAAAGGTTTGTGAAATGTAGAGTATTACAAATGAGATTCAATTTTATTGTAGGTACAAACAGGATAGCAAAATGAACAGTGAATATATAATATACTTCCTAGCAGCTAATCAGAGATCAGACTTGTTCGCCTTTACTGGTGATGAAAACTCGTCACTCTGGAGGAAAGGAAGATCGGCTCAGCCCCGTCCAGGATGACTGCAGTGTCAGGGTAGCCAACAAAGTCTGCAGGAAGATTTTTGCATATCTGGTGCTCCAGTTTCAAGATCATAGTTTAACCAAGTACTGTAAAAAAAAAAAGTTAGTCCACGTTGTGATGATCCGTGGACTGATGGACGCCATCAGCTGGTCCAGGTTCTTGGATCCAATGGAAAGGTAATCGGCACTGTGATCATGGCTCAGAAACACGAGGTGTTGCGATGCAAACCTGAAAAATTAAAAAAACAAAAAACTAATAAAGTCCATATTTAGCTGCACAACGTAATCAAAACTAATAAATCCTCAGCTCTTTTTGAGAGTTTTGCTTGAAAATAAATTGACAATATCTCAGGAAATGTTTAAGTGAAATAGTTCTGGTATCACAAAGAAACTGCAAAAACTGTTTCAGAGGTGTAACAACACTGAAGTTACTGAGTAAGAGTGAACTAAAATACTACTTAGTAAATGCATGTTAAAATCTGAATACTCTTTTGAAAGTGTGCAGCTGAAATTAATTTAAACTACTAGCAGGCAAAGCACAGTGTTCACCTGATATCTGTACCAACAGTAATACAAAAAATGATGCATATAAGGCATTAGTTTATAAAATCGAGGCAAACCTAAATATATTATTTTAAAAACAAAAAGCAGCGGGAGGATGTAACTTCATAACCTCATTTTCTAAGCAGAATCTCAGAGGAAAAAAGGAGAAATTACGTAACAGATTAAAGCAGCCAAGTGGAAAAATTCACTCTAACGTGGATTATAATTATGAAACAGCAAAGGTAGATGTCATTTTCAGGATTCGGGAAATTTGTACCATTTGTTCTTTGGTTTTTCATGTGGATCGGTGCCACTTAAACGGCTGTAAAGCGAAGGTTTTGGACCTTAATCTGACCGACTACCTGTGTGGTTTGGATCGGGCTGAAGCGTTGCTGCTCTTGGCTGTTCTTAAATTACCTGCTCGGTATCGGAGGGGCTCGTCGCTCCGACTGCATGTTAAATGTATTTTGTATAATTGTCATATAAACAAAAGCTAAGGAGTTGCCTAAAAATAATTTCATACTCCGTATAACACAAACGCATCAACACACGTATTGACTTACCTTGTGCCGAATCGCTGCCTCTGTTCTCAGCCTGTTCCCAGCAGTGGATTTCCTCCGGCATTATTTTCCTCCAACAAATTATTCCAGTGAACGAACCGCGTTCAGCTCCTTTTAACCTCCATCTTCCCATTTCTGACGCTGGATCTTCAATATCCTCAAGCTTTGAAATAGCAGGCAGCTACAAATCATGTGTTAGCTGTAGTGGCTAAGTTTTGGCTACAGTCTGCTGTCGCCTTGATATCAGCAGGAAAATGAAAAAACTAAGCACCAGATGGTACCGACTAATTACTGGACACAACGGCACACCACAAAACTCGATTGTTGTACCAGTAGCTCACAGATATTTTAAGTTTTGCGTCTTTTTCATGGTACAGATCTTGCAGCTTTGGCCAAAAACAATAGGAGCAAGCAGGACCCGGAACCAATCTATGTGGCATAAATTCAAACGGAAATACGTCACCACCTCTCGAGGCATATGCCCATAGACATAATA
>NW_015116432.1:30528-37246 GCF_001443285.1 Poecilia latipinna | reverse complement strand
CTCGGTATCGGAGGGGCTCGTCGCTCCGACTGCATGTTAAATGTATTTTGTATAATTGTCATATAAACAAAAGCTAAGGAGTTGCCTAAAAATATACGTATAACACAAACGCACATCAACACACACGTATTGACTTACCTTGTGTTGAATCGCTGCCTCTGTTCTCAGCCTGTTCTCGTAGCAGTGGATTTCGTCTGGCATTATTTTCCTCCAACACATTATTCCAGTGAACGAAGCTCGTACAGCTCCCTTTTAACCTCCGTCTTTCCATTTCTGACGCTGGATCTTCAATATCCTCAAGCTTTGAAATAGCAGGCAGCTACAAACCGTGTGTTAGCTGTAGTGGCTAAGTTTTGGCTACAGTCCACTGTCGCCTTGATATCAGCAGGAAAATGAAAAAACTAAGCACTGGATGGTACCGGCTAATTACTGGACACAAAGGCACACCACAAAACTCAGTTGTTGTACCAGTAGCTCACAGATGTTTTAAGTTTTGCGTCTTTTTCATGGTACAGATCTTGCAGCTTTGGCTGAAAACAATAGGAGCCAGCAGGACCCGGAACCAAACTATGTGGCATAAATTCAAACGGAAATACGTCACCACCTCGCGAGGCATATACCCCATTGACATAACTAAAGTCCACACCTCTGCTTTCTTCTGCATAGCTAAAATGCTCCATCAAAAGGACAGTTTCATGTACTTTGGCTCATTTACAACATGGACTTAGTTTCTGTTGTCACCCTTTGACTTTGCCAGTCTGGCAAATAAGAGACTATTAAAATAAATGAGCCAAGATTGATCATGATATATCTAACAAGGAAGACTGATGGGCCAAGCAAGCAAAAGGGATGATTACAACTGTCCTTGCTCGATGACAAATGGCTCTGAATTGATCCAAAAGGAGGGTTGTTTTTATCACTTTGCATCAAAACACTTAGGTGGAATCGCAGTAGCCATCTTTGTCATCGTCACTATCAGCACTGTTATCTTTTGACTTCCAGGCTTATTAAGATCTGCATGGAGCCTGAGATATACTTTGATTATGTTACATTAAATACACAAGAAGTGGGTAACAGCATGGCATAGTGCAAGTCTTCTATTTTATAAGATTTTAGTTCCTTTCCTCTACCTTAAGTAAATAGGTATGATGCGAACCAACATTTGTTTAGCTGCTGCATTTTCCAATTGAACTCGACTGCCAGGATAATTTCTGATAATTTCTCCTCTTTCTTTATGATTACCTGAACCTGAGCACTCTGTTTACAGCCTGATTCACTGTTCCACTTTGACCCAGCTGCTCCTCACCAGTTGTGCTGAGTTTGGTCTAACTAAACCACAACTGTTCAAACTCCATGCTCCACTATATGCTCTTTAGGTATTCTACTTATTGCTGTATCTTTTTGTTGTTCTCTGTCATTCAGTATATATATCAAGCACTGAACATTGGTACTCCAAAGTAACAATGGAGTGTAAAGATTTATCGGTTACATGAAAAAACTGACTGACAAATTACATTTAAACCAGTCCATTGTTGTTCCCTTTATCCCTACATGTTAACATCATTCTTTTTAAAATAATAATGTTGATTGACTGGATCAAAAAAAGCAGTGATTCTAACTGGAAAAGAAAGGACCAAGTCCACCATATGAGGCCATGAGAATCATTAGTGACTTTCACCTATGCTCATTCAGTGACTGCACCTCTTCATTACTGCATAAATCCTCACTCACATCATTAACAACAACTTTCTCAAGAAGTTTAGACAGGAAAGAGAGATTAGATATAGGTCTGCAGTTTATTAAATTATCTTGATGGAGAGAGGTTGTTTAAGTAAAGGTTTACTTACAGCTACGTCTGTGGTAGACATCTGTTTTAGGTACAATCTAGGGCTTATTAAATGTGATTAAATGCACATATTAAATCTGATTAATTGATTATTAAAATAATCATCAATTAAAATAGTAATCATTTAACACCTGGAGTATAGCAGCAGTAAAGTCAATTTACTGAACAACAACATACTCACAGCAGTAATTAAGGCAAAACTGTACAAAAAATATATAAACAATTTGCATTTAAGATGAAGAAAACCTTGTTTGTCTGTACATATGTTCGACCCAGAACAGTTTTATTGTCAATTTTAGTTTCACCTGGTTCAGATTCTGTAAAAGAAACTCCTCTAAAGCACATCTTGCATTCAATTATTAGTTGGTTTAATGAAAACACAGTCAACATATCAGTCCTACACCGCAATGATGTCAGTCCAGCAGAAACGGATGAGCTTTTCACATGTTGATGTTTGGAAGATTGTTTTAACTGCAGATGCATCCTTTGTAACAAATAATCAAGTGGTCACCAAAGGAATGTTGTTGTTGCTTTTTAGGCAACAAAATGTTTCTTTTCTTACTTTGAAAGAGGAGTTGAATTTGTTGTTTATTAGCATCTTAGCATTTTATTAGCATTTTATTATTTTAATATTAGCATTTGCAATATTTAATATTGCAAAAAAGCTAAGGAAGTTGAATGAAAACTCTGCAGAATGCCCCAGTTTCTTTTATCCTATTAAATGATTAATTGTGAGAATTATTAATTAGTAAAAAATAATCATTAAGTGCACCTCTAGATTAATCATATCTAAAATGGGAAAAGCAATCAAAGAGAACACTTTCTTGGTTTGAATTGGGTCCAACATATAAGCTGAAGGTGTCAAACTCAAGGTTCACAGGCCATATCTGGCTCACCATAGCTATTTATGTGGCCCTGAGGGATCCAGAGGGCCACAGAAGTAGAACTTCAAGATGACAGTTGTGTGCTTAGATATTATTTTATCAGTTAAATCAAATAAGTTTTTATTTGTATGCTGACAATTTACATCAACGTGAAAAGATGTTCAATATTATTTATTTTAAGTACACACTTAATACAGCGGTAGCTATATAATTTGAAAAGTTTAGGTAGTTTTGTTAAAGTGTAACTAAGCCCCCTGTGAAAGCATAAGCCGGCCACTGGCAGATTTTCAAAAAATTCCAGCAAATTGGGTGGAGCCAAGAGACACTGTTAAATGTGTGGATGAACGGAGAGGGTAAGAAGAAGAGGCTGATCAGGATGAAGAAGCACTGTTGTCTACTTATCCACTTGTCTCTATATTTGTCTTTTCTGATCCCTCTAGTGACTTTTTTCACACAGTTACAAAGTTGAGCAATGCTACAATCAACACTTGCCACCGTCAGTCTTGGTTCACTATTCCAAATCATGACTCACCACGGGGTGAGTGGGGCTGTGTGTCCCCGTGTGAGATGGTTTTATACCTCAACTGTTTTAAACCTGGCTGTGACAAAGCTGTATCAACCTGAACTACTGCAACACCATAGGAAAATTCAACTGCTTAAGCACCATTTGACCAAAGATGGTTAGCACTGAAACAGTTTTAGGTAAAATGTTGAACTATACACATTTACACAAAAATGCCAAAGTTGCCACCACCATGCATCACAGCAGGGTTAGTGTGTTTGTGGTGTTTGGTGTTCTCTAAACATAGCATCTTGTCTGATGACCAAACATCTCCATTTTGGTCTCATCAGACCAAAGAAGTTTCTTCCTCCTGACTATGGAGTCCTTAGGTAAACAAACTCTAGTCCAGCCTTGATGTGAGTTTTCTTCATCAGTGACTTCCTCATCGCCTCTCTCCCATAAAGCTCTGACTGGTGAAGAACCAACGTTTGTAGGCAGAATCTCTCCATCTCAACAGCTGCAGCTTGTAGCTCCTGCAGCGTAGTCATGGTAACCTAGTGACCCCTCTAATTAGTCTCTTTATTTATGGTGTCTCAGGTTGTGAGGATGACCTGATCCAAACAGATTTACACATGAACCACTTTCCTTCATGTCTTGATGATTTAACTGAACTCCAAGGGATGTTCAGGGCCTTAAAGTTGTTTTTGTATCCATCCTTCGACTTATATTTTTACTTAATTATTCAACAGTAAAACATCCAAGAAGGTGAATACTTATATATGCACTGTATTTTTAAATGTAACATTTTATTAAAACATCTTTATTTGAATACTTGTTAGATCAAAAAATAACCTCAGCACATTGAGAAATGAATCAATTATCCCTGATTACAATATCTTATGCAAATGATTAAAACAAACAAACAAAAAAAGACTTAAAGAAAACTATTGTATCATTCTTCTGAAACAGTACTGTAATTCAACCAACCCCATCAAAGTATATGGAACAGAGATTGATGTAATTTGAAAAAAAGAAACCTGCATAGATCACTTTAGGCATTACCACAGTGACCGCTGTGACAATTATAGTAAAACAAATCTTTCTGAAGGATAAAAGTGGCTGCAGACAATAGAAGTAAATAGTGTGAAGTCCAGATTTGTTCTGGATTTAAGAGCCACAGTTAGGTTGTGCAGAAATAGTAAGGAGAGCTTAGATCTTGAGCAAGCATCCTACCAGAGATATCAGTCAGGCCGATGAGCCAAAGGACAGAAGCAATTACACTGGGTGCAAAAATAACACACGGTTTAAGAAATAAAAACATTACTGTAAGGATGTGCTTCGACAAGTAAAGTTTAAAATCTCATTTGAAGAGAAGTAATTGCATTGGCTGTTATTTATGAGTCCAGGAGTAAAACGTAGCAAACTGTCTCTGTGATCTACAGCCACCCTCCACCTTAGAGTTTTGCATTTAAATTGGAATATTTATTCATTCATATGGTGTAAATCTTGTGCCTCCATGTTCTGCATTTATCTTTCAGGAGACTGTCTTTACATTTCATTTCAGATCTGTGGAAAGTGGATGATATTAGCCTCCCAGTGGCACTGTCTGATGATGTCTGAATGCAGTAAAATGATCACTGCTAAGCAATTACTTCTGACACATGCAGAACAAATTGTATTTAAAGAAGTGTCATGTTTGAGTCTCTTTTAAATAGATTTGATAATTTAATATAAAACATGATAGATTGGAATGTTTTACCATTTAATTGTCTTTGGTTTGTGGAAGCTGAGCCTGAAGATTACTTGGATGAGACTGGATGAGGCATGGAGAACCACGCCATATGTTTCTATTAAAAAGTTGCACTGATTCTAAAATTGATGACAGGAAATCCAGAATCAGAATCAGTTGTAGATTGTCATAGGTTTTAATTCTTTTGAAGTTTATATGTGCACTTATTAAAGTTTTAGCATTTTATATTAGGACATGTCAAATTTATGTACAGTGGAACCTTTGAATATAAATGCCCTTCATTTCAGCAGGCAGTGTAAATATAAAAACATAGAAAATACATTTTCCCTTAAAATTATTTAAAAAATACATACGTAAAAAAATTGTTCCAACCCTCTGACATACCCTCACCAAAATATGGACAGCACTCAAACTCAATCAATCAATATGATAAAAACAACTCAGGAAGTTAGTCTTCCTGTGTTTACTCTAGAGATTCCAGTAAAGAGACTAATCTGTGTCATCAACAGTGGTGGGAAGTAACGAAGTACAAGTACTTTGTTACTGTACTTAAGTATACTGCTCAAAAAAATAAAGGGAACATTTCACTTTAATTTTGTGTGTGGCTCCAAATCCAGGCCTCCATTGGTTAATAAATTTGATTTCCATTGATGATTTTAGTGTGATTTTGTTGTCAGCACATTCAACTTTGTACAGAACAAAGTATTCAATGAGAATATTTCATTCATTCAGATCTAGGATGTGTTATTTGAGTGTTCCCTTTATTTTTTTGAGCAGGGTACATTTTTTGTGTATCTGTACTTTATTTAAGTAGATTTAATAATGGATACTTTCTACTTTTACTCCACTACATTTTACAGTAAGTATCTGTACTTTCTACTTCACTACATTTCTACAAAACTGTCGCGTTACTTGTTACCTCCAAGTCGTTTATAGTTTTCATAATTTGTGTTTTGCTCTAATTATTATTTGTTTTGATTAAATCAAGATTGTTTCTGTTTCTTTTTAGTTAGATTATGTTTATTTCCCATGTTTAACTATTGCTAGTTATGTTTAGATTTATGTTTCCTATTTCCCTGTTAGTGTTAATCCTCCTTGTTCCGATGTGCCATCTCTCTCTGTCTCTCTGAGCTTGCACTCTCCTCTCCCCTCACACCTGCACCTTCTTTTCTATGTAGCACTGGTCCATTGTTTCATCATTCAACCCCCGGTATTTAAGAAACTCTCCTTGATTCACGACTCACAGGACCCTCAAATTATTCTCCATGTTCCCAGTTCCTGTTTGCTCCTTGTTCTTGCGGCTCTGCCACTAGTCTTCCTCAGCATTTTCAGTCTACATTTGTACAGTTCTCTTTTCCAATGTTATCTGGTCAACATGCTCAGCACTCATGTTTATACTAATCGCAATTAAATGGCGGTGGTTGGGCTGCTTTCTAATTATTGTTCAGCAGAAATCATCTTGCACATATGCTCTATCTATCTATCTATCTATCTATCTATCTATCTATCTATCTATCTATCTATCTATCTATCTATCTATCTCTAATCTATCTATAGATAGGTTTTCATAAGTTTTGACAATGAAAGACGTGAAATCCTGTCTTCAGACTGAAAATGTGCGTTCTTGGATTACGGCAGAAAAGTTCCTCCATAAAATAACTGTTATTTGAATGGCGTGGATAAGGTTTGGCCGGACGAGGAGCCCTCTAGTGCCCAAGTGTGGTACTGAGGTTTTC
>NW_015116432.1:4215-27433 GCF_001443285.1 Poecilia latipinna | reverse complement strand
TCTATCTATCTATCTATCTATCTATCTATCTATCTATCTATCTATCTATCTATCTATCTATCTATCTATCTCTAATCTATCTATAGATAGGTTTTCATAAGTTTTGACAATGAAAGACGTGAAATCCTGTCTTCAGACTGAAAATGTGCGTTCTTGGATTACGGCAGAAAAGTTCCTCCATAAAATAACTGTTATTTGAATGGCGTGGATAAGGTTTGGCCGGACGAGGAGCCCTCTAGTGCCCAAGTGTGGTACTGAGGTTTTCTGACTGCATTTTATAAAAACTTCCCACACAGACATTTAGACAACTTTAATACAACATTCAGAGATGCACTTTTCCTTAGAAGAGAAAAATACTGATTTTGGCAAAAAATTATTAATTAACATAAGTGTTTAAAAGATATTAACACTGATTAAATAAAATTATAGCAAAAAAAAAAAAAATTCCTTAGCGACTGAATGTTCGCAGTGAATGTTCAATGTTTGGTGAACGTCAGGTTGGAACATTCGACTTTGATGTTTGGTGAACATAATCTGAACATTTGCTTGCTACCGGGGATTTTAATAGTACACATCTGTAACGGCATCTTTTTTTCTTATGCATCTTTAACGGGCAAATATATCCAATGAGCTATATTAGGACCTATATGTCTGATGATGCTGTAACATATGCAGTATGTTGAAAAGTTAACTTACTAATTCAACTGAGGGTGGATTTAGAGGATGTATTTATTAGCTTTCAGCACAAGAAGTAAGATACTTACAAGATACCCTGGTTCACTTATTCATAAAAAGCAAAAGGATAAGCCAGGTTAATAGATGTCATGGAAACTGTTTATGAACTGTGACATGCTGGAAGTGTCGCTGGCCTGGGAATAAACTTGTCATTTCACTGGGAGATCCTGCTGTTTCCAAATGAGTTTTGAGCTGTGCTGCTTCATATTTTAGAATGTTTTAGTCATGTTCAAAGAGTTCTTCACTTGAAATATTCTCTAAAAAATGTTGATGGCAGTCATGTGAAAATTTCAAATTTCCTTTAAAAGGCACAACTATTTATAAAACTTTCAGACACTTTCTCCTTGGCGCTTCAGACACAGTCTCCATTTCACTGATGGATTGGCTGTCATATTGTGACACCACAGCATTTTTTTCACTTTTAGACATCTCTGTGCTCCTCTCAACCTCAAACGGTAGTTTTTCTTCCTTATCTCAGCCCTGGTGCTTGAACTGTTCTCATATACAGTAAACAACCTCACAATCCAACTAATGATTATGTTTGAAATGTTGTCTGATAGCTCTGGTATAGCAAAAATGATATCAGTGTGTCTGGATTTAATATATGTCATGAAAAATGTCAGTCTCACATCCACTGAAAAATCAAACTTTTTCATGTTTCACTCTACGTATAATGACATTGTTCAATATTGTTCTTAAAGCAAGAATGAAGAGTATTTATCAAAACTATATTTAGGTTGAGGTTAATTTAAGTCACAGAGGGCAATTAATGTTGCAGCAAGTATATATTAAAAAGCCATAGAAACTAAGAGATAAATTTTAATAAGTGGGTAGCAACGCAGTGCCAAAACGACATGAAAAATAGTTATAATAAGAAGAGCATCAGCAGTGTACATAATAATCAACTGACAGTTACTACTAATATCAGTAACATATATTGAATAAATTAAAATACATAGGAATAACAGATACATGAAAAGAAAAAAAAAACTTTTTACCACTTTAAATAACACCAAACTTGACTGGATTGTCTTGTAGCTACGAACAAATTGGAAAGTATGTAGTTGATATAGTTGATATTGAATACGTCTGTATAATTGGACTGAATTGACGATATATTTCTGTAAATAAACTGGATGTTCTTCTCTTCCTAGTTACAGAATGTAATTTTTATTTAAAAGAAAATAAAAATTACATACTAAAACTGTCAAAATGTCGTGACAGTATCGGATGAAACACATAATCTTTGAAAAAAATAGCTTCTATGCTTTCTCCTGGTGTTCCCAGGTCTAATTGCAGAAATACACCACTCAGTCAAAAACAACCAGTCAGAAGGAGAGTCTTAGAACTGTCAATCATTCTTATGTACATGCTGCTCACACCCTCCACCTTTCTTTTTACGCTACAGCATTTTCCCAATAATAGAGCCTGTCATGAATGCTCAGGCATGAGTTACATTTAATTTCCCTTTGTTATCAATAAAGTTTGTTTTTTAACACATTTTACATATTTTAGCAAATATGTAGAAAACATATTTTTCACAAGACCTACATACTACACCTTTAAGACATTTGTTGTGAATCGGTACTATTTAAAATAATTAAGTCAACCTGGCTCTGTCTGAGGACCATCTGCTATTAGTCACTGGCAGTTTGAGAAAACATAACATAACTGTGAGTGAAACACCATTATTATTCTGGGAGAAAAAGAGTAAATGAAAGGGAGAAAATCTTAGGGCCCTTCAGTTTTTCACACATAAACTAATAAGCACTGCCTACTTTTGAGTCCAGAATGAGGCTCTTTGCTCATCCACAGATCCAAAACAGGATTTCCTTGTTGATGGGGAAATTTCAGACCAGCTTATTTCTGGCTGAGAAGATTCCGCTGTGGCTGAAAGATTCCTAGCTCTGGTCCATTCATTGGATGACTACGAACTTCCTCACTTTGGATTCAGATCCCAGCTATAGTCAAGCCTTTCTGAGAATTTCTTAATGGATTTGTGGTGTCTTTCTGGTCTCATGCTTTTCAAAAGATTCCCAAGTTCCTATATTAAAACATTCAATATTATACATGCAGCACTGTCACATATACAAATTACACTGTTCTGTTTTGGATTCCATTTGTCTCTGTCTGCCTAAAATATCTCTAGGACCTATTTCAGAATGGCAAATGCTTGAGAGACTAATGGTTAATACCAGGATCAGACAACTAAACAATGCAGCCGGCGTCATGCTCAAATAGAGAATATGACAACAGAAGCTCCAAATGCTATTTCCCATACAGGGAAAAGACAAGCATAAGAACAAACAACCCTTTGTGTGCTCTGTTTGTAGCCCACAGACGGAGCACGGTTTGTTTTTCTCTCATACTAAACAGCTAGTATCACACACACTGCCACAGCTGCCATTGTTTGCTTCAAGCCTCTGGGCCTTTGTACATCATTCCAAGTGCTATCCATCGGATTTAACTTAAGAGTGACAATAATTATATGGTTGATGATGGATCTAGGCCAAGTCATGAAGTTTGTGATTCATAACTTTTATCTGCAGTCACTTTCCAGTTTGCCAAACATATAGTCAAATAGATCAACAACAAACAAAGGCATAATCTCCTTTAAAGAGGTACTAACCAAAGTAAACACGAAACAAATTCAGCTCTTCATTACCGGGATAGAATATTTGGACAGTAGCTTGCTTGTTGTGGTCTACACCTTACATTTCTACATGTCAGAACTTCACTTAAAACCTCAGAAGGTAAGTAGACTTTGTGGATGGCTGCTTTATCCTCCTCAGACCTGGCATCCACATACGGGGACTTAACATTTTGCTAGTCCAGAATGCTAAATTTTGCTCTACATAGGGCCTGGTGTCCACATTTGAGGTCATTATAATGGGTGTAGTAGTGTATAAAACATTACAGGTTAGAGCCAAGATGGCTGATAATACACCCAAAAGTTCAGCTTCTGATGAAAATTTTACTCTGGTGAAAATATTTATCAAATTTCATGGCAGATTCTAGTTCAGATATTTAAAAAAGTAATCAGTGTTTGTCGTTCTGGTAAAACTTTACAAAAGTTAGCAGCTGTAGAGTTTTATCATGCCACTAAACATGATCTACACATGTAGACAGAAGGACTTAGTTTCATTTGTTTTGTTGAAGATATCCACGAATTGTTGCAACGTTTCATTTTGTATTTCTTTCCCTTTAAACAATTTGATGGCTTTTCAGATGGATTATACTAAATCCATGCCACATCAAATGTTGAAACATCAACACGGTCTCATTTATTCATCATAGCAGCTATTCATCATAGGTAGGTGAAAATAGGTTCGCTTAGCTATTTTCACGTAGGTAGGTCAACTTTTTATACTCAAGGTTAAAGTTATTGCCTACCACTTTTTTTTGCTGTTTGTTTATGATGTTTTTATATTTCTTATTTCTGGAAGAGAATTTTCAGTTTGTGTGTTTAATTGTTCTGAAGTATTCTATAAATTTAAACTTGTAAACACAAACAGGATAAAAACTGCTATGTTTACTTCAGTCCAATATCAAACCTGCACAAAATGATAGAATGCAGTCTCTTCATCAGTATTTGATCACATTTCTAAAATATGATTGTGTGGACTTTTATTATTTTTTTTGTCTTATTTTTACTCATTAGATTTTCAAACAGAGATAAAATGTCGGAGTAGAAACACTGAGTGAAAAATATTTCACTGACATAAAGGTTGGAGGTTAGGTAAAAATGGTGTTTGTGTCTTCCCAAATATAGTTATACACATGAGCGTTCAGCTGTCCTCATCTGTGTGTGTTTTCAGGGCATGTGTGTTCCTGACCTACTGGACATTGTCTTCTTGATAAATCTGGTTCTTCCAGTAGGACTGTGTTTGAGCAGCGGCTTATCAGCTTCGGCCAGAGTTGCCCTCACTTGCAACCATCTCCATCGCCTGAGAGGAAAATAAATTGCACCCATGCAGTTAATAAGAATAAAAAAATGCATTGTGACAAAGTCACACAACCGTTACAAATTCCACATAAAAAAGGGACTGGTGGATGGAGTGTGTGTTGTGTGTGCTTTCATGGGAACTTGTTGATGTGCTGAGCCGTCACTGGGTATCAAGCAGTAGTTTAAAATGCTTCTCATGATGAACAGCTGAGGTGCTTCTTACCCTCTGCCATAAAGCCAAGCAAATATTTATTCTGTTTGCATTACAATGCGGCATCATGGTTTGTATATTGAATTCCTGACAATTCTGTTTCTGTCTGTGGAAGGTAATAACATAGTAAATGATCTTTTTCTTCATTCTGCTCCCGGAAGGGAAAATTGATCTGTTGTGCTCTAAAATTGTAGGGAAAAATCATATCCACAAGCACTTGAACACAGCTATTTTACATCGATGTTATAACAAGTACAACAGGGCAGGATATCTACGATATGGTAAATTAGCTTCTGCTAACACTGTGAGTAATATATTTATTTTATTAAAAGGAAAAGCTGATTTCCAACATCTACTGCATCATCTGTTTAGAAGATGCTTTAGGTACAACTTTACAAAAACTAACTTGCTACATTGCGACACAATAAATCTCCCTTACAGATTTCTGCAATGTTTGTAGTTCTTAAAGGATGATTGCATTTATTATGGAAAAGTGCAATGCAAAAACTATACAATCTGCCCTGATGTGCACAAGTAAAGTAAAAGACCTCAAAAAATGGCATATTAATCCTAGATTTAAGGCAAAACAAGAACAAGTGGTGTTCTTGCACATGTTCTTGCTGAGTTGGACCCTAATAGTGATGGATGCATGTTGTTTCTTAATAACAACATGCATAATAATATTTGTTTACTATGACTTATACTCACAGCAATTAATAGTAGTGCTCGTTGCTAAATAAGAGATGTGGATGTACTTCCATGAGGATAGGTTCTAATGCTGATTCTATATATAAGTGACAAAGACTAAATAAACAACAGTTTGGAAGCAGATTTTTCTGACCTCATCAATCAAGGTCAGAACAAGACTACTACAAACAGGCTTTGGCTATTCCAGTATGTCATCTATGTATTTATTTTACTCTTTTATCAAATTTTAATCATTTAATTGATTTTTTTTATATTACAACATCTAATAAGTTGTATTGTGTAGATGCAATAATTCTTGTCTTGGTGCAGTTATATTGTCCCTCATTCTAGATGCCATGTTTTAGTACCGCTGTCTCACTCAGTGATATTTGTCTACACTGTGACATTTCTTGTCTTATTGGAATGTGATTGCATATCCTACAACAATTTCCCATATAAATTGTATCTTATCTTATTTAATCAGTATATGTCAGTCTGAGAAGGTATCTGAAAAACCTTACCAGTGAATACAGTGAAACCTATCCTCCACACTGGGCAACCAGAATAGGTTGTGTTCAAATAGACCATGGTTTGCCACCCATTAATGAAATGCCTTCTAAGGTTTCCAAGCTTTTGGATCTAGTCTCCCTATTCAGCTCTCTAGTTCTTTACAACACCAACAATCTGACCAGTGGGACAAACAATGGGATTGACTGATGTTAGCCAAAGCCACTTATTCTACTGGCTGTTAAACTATGTAAGATACACATTGTGATGGAGACTAGGGGTTCCATCCCATATTGATTATTGATATATTATTTATTTACAGTCTAAATGTGTTTTGCGTCAGTTCTTTATTTCAGTTACATTGTGACATTTAGTGAACTTTCTTTTTGGGTAGGGAGACTGGCCATCTTTCCTGTTCAGACAATGTGGAGGAAGATGTCAGTTTGTTTCTGATTTAGATTGGTTCAATTTGAGTTAATTGTTTGCGTACTTGCCTTTCTGGGTGTGTCTCAGCAAGGTGGAGCAGAAAGGGAGACAAATGCTCCTGGAGCATCTTCCATTAAGAGGGGTAATACTCTGAGGATTTATATTTAGTTATATTTACTTTTGATTGACTTTAGATTAGTTTAATTTTAATAATTTGCATGCATGTAAATATTTGTTGGATCATTTATTGTTTGCTAGGTTTGTGAAAGTAGTGTTTGTTTCTTGTTTGTCTTTTTTTTAATCACCCCTTTACCTGGTTAAGTGTTGGAACTTGCCTCAGGTATGAATGTCAGCTTCTTTGCTTCACTGTGTGAAGGGTGTCGGTGTAATGGTGACCAGGAGCTCCCAAATAAACCCACCTCAATTACACTGTGTTGCCTCGCTTCCTTATTGAATGCATAGCTGCCGCTGGTCAAAATGACACACATTCCTACCACTGTGGCGACAGTGGTAGGAATTTGTCATGTAATCATTGGATTGCTGGTTCAAGTCCCCACTCCGTCATTGTGTCCTTGGACAAGACACTTCGCCAGCTGGTGGTGGACACTTTATCAAGTCCTCTGAACTTGATAAAGCGCTACAAGTATAGACCATTTCATGCATATTTATACTCTTTTATTGTGCTTTTTACCTATTTAGTTTTAACCTGTAGATTTTATGGATTTTAAACAGTAATTTTAATTATGCATATATGAAATTAATTATTCTAATACACTTCTTTTAGTGGCAGTTTCTAATGTGCATTAACCGATGTATTATAAAAATGGAAAATGAAGTATGTGCTATCCAGCAGCAATAAAGTGCTCGAAGAAAAAAAAAAGTTAAAATTTAACATTTATTGCTCAGGTCAAACAACTTAAAGGATTTTGACTGTATGTGAATTTTAAAACATTAAATTATAGAAAATATTAACTTGAAGTTTGAGATTACTGCGTTGCACATAATTTTTTTCAGTTGAGGAAGAATGTAAAAAAAAATCAAAGTTTATGCTTATAAGTATTTCTTTTCAAATTTTCATTAAAAAACAATTAAAATAAAGTTGTTTAAAAAAACAAAAACGTCCCTGTGTATTGCAAAACATACCTTGATCTCTAGTCCTTTCTAGTATAAATGTTTTGATGTAAGTAGAAATAAAATTGTAAAATTTTCTGTCTTAAAATATAAATTCATGCTTTGTATAAATCTCTTTAAAACAGCATCCCCCTGTGATTTCATTTTTAGTTGACTAAACCAGATTGTAATTAAAATAACTTAAGAAGACTCAGATGTGACTGGAACTAATTTGTATATTAAAATTAAATAAAAAAATTTTTCTAATTGGCACGAATGAGAGAGATGCTGTGGTTTTGCGCTTAAACAAGCTATTGATGCCTGAAAACTTTCATGTTACCCTCTTTTAGGGAGTTAATTTGCTTCCCTTTATTTCTTATTGTGTGTCTACAAAAACTCTGCCTTCTTCAAGCCCAAATTCTAATTTGGCAGAAGGTTGAGGCCACTGCTGTCCCTCAGCTTTGTCTTCACCTCCATCCCACTGTGGAACTAAAGCTTTTGTTTTTCCATGTCAGATCCTCAGCTTCAGCTTGTGGGATTAGCACAGATAATTCAGACACTTGGCAGGGGATAACTTTGCTTTCTCATCTCACAGCATCTGCAGCGATGTACTGCTTTTTCAGTGGCAGGCGGCCCACTGTGGAAATTCAGTCTACATGCTTCCTAGCAACTATCACTGCCACCAAACAAATGTCTGTTATGAGTAAGAGGTGGAAACTGGACTGAATGTACTTATCCCTCACTAAGGCTAAATTCACATTTGTGTTGAAGAATAAAACTTAGTATAACTGAACAATCTTGAACCCATTATGAATTTGTGGCAGTGTTATTGTTGTTTTCACTATTACCTCAGTACTACACAGTGAGTGGTTCAAATGTTAACTTGGGTCTTAACTCCTGGCTCTATGGTTGCTTCCATGGAAACTGATGGTTATTGTGTCTAGGCTGACGCAAATCTATTGGCTGAAAATGATTTAGTGTGTTCTGAAAATTAGGCTGAGTGATTTAATTCATGCACCATTTTTAAATACATCTTCAACTGTTTCTAGCCAAAAAAGAAACATGTTACTATCCATGTCCATTCCCTTCATTCCTTGTTCACAAAGGAACATTTTAGGCCTGTTTTTATCCTGTTTTTCACTACTGACGATCTTAAGAAGCCCTGATTATCAGGATGCTTCTTAATTACAATCCACAAACTATCTACATTGCTTCTTCTCAGTCGGTCATGTTTGTTTACTCTGAACTTATGTTTGATCTTCAACGTAAGTCATGCACCAACATCTGAATGTTGGTGAATGAAATTGGTTTGCGTGTGCTGTGTTGCTCCTTCTGTCTGACTAACCACACACTGTGCAACTAAGCCAGTTGTACCAAAGTTTTTTTATTGTCAAGTATGTTTTGAAACCCAGCCACCAATTTTAAAACCTTGCCGTTTGAACCAGACATTACTGACAAAGTAATGTGCACTTGAAATGTGAAAAATGAGGCGACATCACATTAATTTACAGTTCTTTATCAAGAAATGCATAGTAATGTAGATTTGTTGTAGGTCCCAAGATACAGAGAGATTTGAGGACAGAAAATACATTAAAGAGATTAAATGACACCAAATGTGAAACTTGCAAACAGGACCTGCCAGGAACAGAGAATCATAAAGTAAAGGAAGAAGATGGGCAGCAAATGCAGGAATCAAATACAGGAAGCAATATAAGAGTCCAGGGGAATGACAGCGAATGAAGAGATTGTATACTGAGCAGCTTGATTACTTGACAAAGAATAGGTGGCTCAAACAATCCAAAGCCAAAACAAACAACCTCCACCAGCATCCCAAAGACAGATACCAGCAATAAATGCATACTGGGTGGGTGAAAGGAGCCTTAAGAGGAAGGCAGAACAAAAACAAAAAAAGGGCTCAAGGTGGTGATAAAGCATTCAAATTATGAAGTTCAAAGTTCACAAGGACTTAACCCTACAAGGAGGTAATCTTGTGAGAGCAATGAAGCCCATGAGGAGCTGCTGGGGGAGCCCACTGTGGTGAGATGTGTATGGTGATGTATGGAGACTGGAAATCTTATGATGAAACATGGTAGTGAAACCGTGCTGTAAATTTCCAGGAAGCTAACATCATTTGGATTTTTTTCTTTTATGCAACATGATGTGTTGATGCTTTGAAAGAGAATAATCAGGATTCTCCACTTCACCTGTCAGACTTGTTATTTATCAAACATGTCTACTACACAAATTTGTATAATGAAACATCTCTTGGGTTGTCTCTTTACACGATAATTGCATTTGATTCAATAAATGTCCTTTGTGCACATTTACAGAGTCAGTGCACAATAGTAACTAGTTTATAAAATTCAATAGAGCGCCATTTCCTCACAAATAACCGTTCATTCCATTTAGTGATTGCTCTTTTATGAAACTGTTTTTTCAAGTCACTGTCAGTCATTCATGCCTGAGCACAAATGGCAGGGCACACATGTTTTCCTGCTGCCTGATGTAACGTGATTGTGACACACACCTTCCGACCACTACAGTGCGGGGAGTGTCAAAGTGCACTTCGCCTGTGTTCGTATTCATTTCTCCCTGATTAGGTCTTTCTCGTGTCTGATTACTCCCAGACAGGGCACTGCATCTGCTCATTTTAGAACACATCATAAACAATTTACACGTCATTAGTTTTGTTTTGATCATATTTGTTTGATGAAATGTCTTCCTGCATGGTGAGTGCTGGGGTTATTTACCCCATTTAGAGGCCCAAGGAACTCCATGCAGGGAGAGTTCTGGTGTATTGTGTGATTAATTGTCATGGGTTTGAGCAGAACTTTAGATGAAGCTAAATAAGAGTGTATTCCATCTGTTGGGGAAGACTAAGAACTTGTGTTGATTTTTTATGAATCTTTGCAACTGAGATCGCAGTCTGTGCACCATCAAAAGGTAATGCATGTGGCTTACTTTGTGTTTAATTCATAGTAGGATGACAGACACGTTTGTGCAGAACTGAGATGAGACCTGAGTGGGTGTGATAAGCTATTTTAACCCTTGTGTTTACAAATGGGGTCCAACCGACCCCACACCCATATCACTTGTATCAGTTGCCTCAGTCCTCGCATGCACAAGCGTTAAAATCAAAAACACAGGACATGATTTATCCTGCCATAGTAGATAGATAAAGCAATGAGTTAAACTACAATCAATATTAAAATTCCATGTTGTGACTGATTTTTTTTTTTACTTACCAAGCAATTTCAAAAGTATGCATAATTCTATCCTCTATCATGGATTCTCAAACTTTATGTTCTAAGTTCCAAATCTAATTTTGGGACAAGGTTAAAGATCCAGAACAAACTATGGATTAGTACATTTATTGATTATTTATTTTTTTTTACAACATACACACTAAACAAATGGCACTTTATGTGTATTACTGTGTTGCTGTGACTCCGAGCTACTCAGTTAGTTTGAAGAAGGACCAAATAGCAGAAAGAAGGTTGAACTATCATGGTGCAGAGGGCTGTTTCACAAAACCATGATAGATTAAACCGGGATTTTATAGATATCCTGGCTGAATTAAACCTGGACTAGGTTTCACAAAACCTGTAGCGCATTAGTTACCATGGAGATTTAATCTGAGCAGCTAGCCTGCTCCAGACCAGGCTAACAGCCGTCATGAGGTTTGTTTGTGATTCTGTTTTGATCTTTTTTATCACTTTGCTTTATCACCATTATCAGTTGTGTATTGTTACTGTTAATGTTTCGGAAGATTGCTATTCTACGGTTGACAGAAAGTCAAGCAACTTAGAAAAATGGCTGATAAAGAAGCAAAGTTGCTGTAATTAAGTTGAATCGTAGAAGTTTTATCATGCTCCCCAAAAGCAACTAGCAGGCCTTCAAAGGCTAAATGAGAAGAACTAAGAAAGAACATAGGCAGGGCAGAATAAGGTAATAGAAAACAGCTGTAGAAGTGAGCGGACTGGCAAGTTGATGAACTGTAAATAATGAACATCGAAAGGTCTGAACAAAGGCTCAAAGGACTACCAAACAAAGGAAAATCTGTTGACAATATTCTAGGGAAAATATGCAAAATGCAAAAATACAAAGAGCAAAATAAAGGAGCAAATAAAGAAATTGAACACAAAAAAACAACTAATTTGGCAAGGTCTTTGGAACACTAATGAACACAGAGGAAAGAGCAGAATTTGGCAAAACCTAAAGAATATAAAGAAATAACAAAGAAATGATCAAAACCCAAACAGCCATGGATTGTAACAGGGGTTCTGACTGCTAAAGTGACAAGGAACATTATGGGGAGAAAGATGTCTGTGTCAGAAAAGGTATTTAGAGGGGTTTCAAAAGAACTTGAACATTTTAAATTGAAAAGGAAATTGATCCTCTCTCAAGACAGAAATGATAAAAAAAATGTGAGTGTTGCTGAATAAAAAACACTTAAAGGGGTGTGGTAACACTTTATTAAGAAAATACCTCAGAAAACCACAAGGATTAACTGTTTGTTAGAGCCAGCTCTGCCCAACCGGCTCATAATCAGTTAATTGGCAGGTTGAGTGTAGCTGGGAGCTGGCAGCAGCTTCTCGCCTCTGCTTTGTTTTCTCTCTTTATCTACTGGCAGCTTTTCCAGCAAAAGTCTACACCTCAGTGTCTGAGTCCTGGTGGAAACCCAAGAACTGAATATAAATTCAAACAATTATTATTATGAAACCTATCATTATTTTATTTATCCTTATTAATCTTTGTTTGATTTTAACTTAATAAATTCTTAAATTTTGAATAATTATTCAGATCCCCCAAACCTTTCCCTCACCGTCATTCAAATAATTAAATGGTCATTTTTGCTTTGATCATATCAGATGACATGAATGATAGCCGAGCAAAATAGATCTGGATTTTGCTGCCAGGGTTAATAAAACATCATAATTACCAGGCTTAGTGCTTACCCAGGCCTGAGATATGACGGAACAACAGATTGGCTTGTTTGGTGGATAAAATATTGTCTTTGATAATGGTTGAAGATAGTGCAATCCATAATGCTAGGGTTTTATTGTGTTGTCCCAGTTTATGATAATCATGTCATTGTGGGTGCTGCTCACAATGCCTGCTCATTAGCTCTGGCAATCATTCTAAACCATCACTACTTTCACAGCCTCAATTCCTTGTCCGTGTTAAAGCACATCTGTCAACTGGTTCTAATTTTGACAATCTGAATAAATTGGAAGTGCACTAGACTGCTGTGGATGAGTCACAGTGGTGAGACACGATGGTCACTTTATCTAGGTCAAAAGATAAGCTGTGGTGGCCATACAGAACAAGAATTTAAAGATCATTTTGATTTTCTGACAACAAATCACATGCTGCCTTAGGCCTTCTCATGATGTCTGTGAGTTGTGCAAAGACTAGCTCTGGTGTGTGTTTATTTCATATTCACATCACTCCACTGAGTATCTGGTGTTTTTCTACGTCACGGGAAGACATGAGGCCATATTTTATTGAAAACAAAAGAAATATCCATTTTTATACTGAATGATTCCAGCATGGTCTTAAACCTGTGCATATTTGTGTGAGGAACTAAAAGTATACAATTCTGTGTTCTAACCTATTTAGCAACTTTAAAATGTGAGCTTTCTTTAGTGATTATAGTTTATTTTTATTTAATCCTTCTAGTTATTCCTTATTTCAGCCTCCCTGTAGTGTTTCTAAAAATGTTTATTTCTTAGTTATTTCATCATTCTAGGTTCAACTGAACCTAGAATGATGAAATAGAACATGTAAGAACAACTGTTCTTACATGTCTGAGTCTAGGTACTGTATACTTTTCTTTAGTGGTTCCAGTTAAGTTATTAAGGCCTTCTACCTTCCTCCTGTAGTGTTTCTAGCTTTTGTTATCTGATTACTTTTGGTTTAGTTCTGTTATGTCTGCATCCATGCCCATCTTCCTTTAGTAAATCTAGTTAGGATATTTCTTTGTTTAGTCCTTCTAATTACTCTAGCTCTATGTTCCTTAGTTCTTTTTGTTAGATCAGCCTTGTTTCTGTTTAGGTTTGTTCATGATTTCCCTTGTGTCTTTTTCTCTTCTAGTTTATCAGGTTTGTTTAGTCTTAATGTTTCTTCAATATTAGAAGTATTTTCAGCTTCCTGTTTCCTCCCTTTTGTTTTCCCCCAGCAGATCTTCTTAGCTTCCCTATGCGACCTTCTCCACCCCCCATCTATTTCCTGTGCCAATTATTCACACCTGCCATCAGTCATCGCATCTAGCTAGGCCCATTATTCCATTTACTACCTCCCAGTACTTAAGCTCCTCCATCTCAGTCGGAACTCGTCAGTCTGTCCCATCACTATGCTAGTCACTATCCTTATTACCCTCATGTCTCCAGTTTTCTTGTTTTGGATTTCCTTGTACCCCATGATTTTGGACTTTGTTAGTAGATGTTTTTCATTAAAATATACACAATATACTACGCCTACTGCCTGCTGCAATTGGGTCCACTCCTACACACATCATGACACCATCAGACAAGAGCTTTCTTTCCACTAAGTGCACTTCAACAGAACATTCTAGAACCAGTCTGAAACTGATTTGTCTGACTTTTGGAATTGTCAAAGCAACTCCAAAAAACTTTTCAATATTTTTTTTTAGAGGTAAATAAATGAAAAAATAATAGTTTCCAATGGTTGTAATATTATATAGCATAACTGTTACACAATAGTTGTGCTATAATGAATGGATAGTTGCCTTACAATTAGAAGATATCTGAATTAGTCACTTAACACAAAGCTGCTTACTGTTCTCCGTATCGGTGTCTAAATATGTGCCGTTGGGTGAAACTGTCTTACTGTAAGGAACTCTGATAGGTCAGTATGACTAGAAAAGCTCTGTATAAATTAAGTCCAATTACCATTGTTAACATCCAATCAGAGGCAATCATTTGATTGAGGTGTGTGCAACAAAGGGCGCGCATAAAAGCTGCAGGACCCCAGCTGTTGAGGACTGGATTTGAGGATCTCTGTTTCATAGGGATGCACCCAAAAGACCACACCTCTGACTTCACTGCTCTCTACTTTCGCTAAACTACCCACAGTACTTTATCAGCATCACTGTCAACAAACAAATATCACATGACTGAATGCCATTCCTCCTTTCCAGAAACAAACAGCAACAAGATGGAAATATCCATTCTTAATTTCCTTATAAAGCGTTAGAGTAAAAATAACAAAATATAACATTTGTATACTTTTACACCACTGCACCTCATCACAGCATGCATCATTCACTACATCATCTGCCTAAATGCTGGTGACGTTGTGGCCTGCAGGATGAGCCTGAGGAAGTAGAATATTCTCTGGTAGGACCAGCTGTCTGCCCTGAGGAACCGCCAGAAAAGGTCTTCTGCTAACAGGTAAGTTGTTTAGCAATCTTTTTTTTAAATAGTACTTTGTCAAGTTGTTATCTGCAAAAGAGTGACCAGTATTATACAACTCCTGACAAAAAGTATGGAATCACCAGTCTTGGATAAGCACTCATTCAGACATTTCATGCTGTAAAACAAACTCAGATCAAAAACATGATACAATAATAAGGCCATTCCAAAGTGCAACTTGTTGGCTTTCAGAAATACTCAAAGAAATGAAGAGAAAACATTGTAGAAGTCAGTGAATGATACTTTCATTGACCAAGCACAGGGAAATAAATATGGAGTCACTCAATTCTGAGGAAAAAAGTGTGGAATCACTCAAATTGGAGGTAGAAAATAAGGACACACCCAGTCTATTTCCTTTCCCTAAATGGACACCTGCCCCAGATTAGATGTGCCCATTAGTCTGCAGTTAAAAACACCTGCAGTCATGACACCTTGTAGGGCTACTGGACAAAGTGGAGTGGCAAGAACCATGGCTCCAACAAGAGAAATATCCCTTGAAACAAAAGAGAGGATTGTGAAACTTCTTGAAGAAGGTAGCCCTTCACGCATGGTTGCTAAAGATGTGGGCTGTTCACAGTCAGCTGTATCCAAGATATGGACCAAATACAAACGGGATAGGATGGTTGCTAAACCCAAGCGTACTGGTAGACAAAGAAAGACATTAAAGCGTCAAGACAAACAACTTAAGGCCATTTTCCTTGAAAACTGAAAAATTACAACTAAACAGATGAAGCACATGGGAGGAAGCTGGAGCCAATGTATGTGACTGAACCGTAAGAAATCGCCTAAGGGATATGGGATTTCAATACAGGAAAGCTAAACAAAAAACATCATTGACACCTAAACATAAAAGAACAAGACTGCAATGAAAGTTATCTTCAGTGATGAGTCAAGAATCTGCATTGATGATGCAAGAATCTGATGATGATGCTGGAACTTTTGTTTGGTGCCGATCCAGTGCGATTTATGAAGAGGCCTGCCTGAAGAAAACAACCAAATTTCCACAGTCCTTGATGATATGGGGCTGCATATCAGGCAAAGGGGAGATGACTGTGGTTAATTCTTCTATCAATGCACAAGTTTACATTGACATTTTGGACAGTTTTCTCATCCCTTCAATTGAACAGTTGTTTGGAGATGATGAAATAATTTTCCAAGATGACAATGCATCGTGCCATAGGGCTAAAACGGTGAAGGCATTCAGTCAATATCATGGCCTGCAAATAGTCCAGATCTCAACCCAATTCAAAACCTGTGGTGGAGATTGAAAAAAATGTTCCACAAGAAGGGTCCAACCAGCAAAGCTGATCTGGCAACTGCTATCAAAGAGAGTTGGCACCAAATTGATGCAGAATACTGTTTGTCACTCATCAAGTCCATGCCTCAAAGACTGAAAGCTGTTATAAAAGCCAAAGGTGGTGCAACTAAATACTAGTGATGTATTTTGAATGGTCTTTTGTTTATGCGTTTTTCATGATTCCATACTTTTTTCCTCAGAATTGAGTGATTCCATATTTATTTCCCTGTGTTTGGTCAATAAAAGTATCATTCACTGACTTCCACAATGTTTTCTCTTCATTTCTTTGAGTGTTCCTGAAAGCCAACAAGTTGCACTTTGGAATGACCTTAATATTGTATCATGTTTTTGATCTGAGTTTGTTTTACAGCATGAAATGTCTGAATGAGTGCTCATCCAAGACTGGTGATTCCATACTTTTTGCCAGGGGTTGTATAATACTTATATGAGGTCCTCACCATCTCTGGTTTGCATAATTCTGGACACGTCTTAATGATGAGGAAGTCATCGATTGAACAAGCCCTGCAAACCATGTTGATGGACGATGCAATGGACAGTGAGAGGGAGCATCCTGAAGGACGGTCTCCAGTCTGACCATCCTGGATAATGTTCAACTCAGGGCTTATCCAGAAAAGATAAGCCCTGGATCTCTGTACCACTCCATCCATGTCTCTCATCTTTCTTCAGCAAGTCCAGAAACACTGCCTTTGTGTGTTGGTTATTTGGCTGCCTGTTATTTTATTGGAACCTTTTCTGTTTGCTTTAATCCAGTACAATATAGAACAATTTATGTTCTAGATTGTGAGTAATAGTTCTACTCTTTTAATATATTTTAAAATGTTTGAGCTGTTTTTTAAAAAAAAATTGGTTGGTTTAGTGTTATGTTGTGTTTGGCTGGAAACTGTCAGATGTCAGAGTTCTGGAAGTATTTATAACTTGATGACAAAGAGATATGTGTTGACTTCGCACAGTGTCACACATATGGAGCTTTTCCCTCCTATATCAGGTTTATTTCAGGCTCAGGCCTGTAAATAGAGTTAATTAGTCATGTTGGATCAGGTTTGGATATGTCTCTGGGGTCAGGCCATGTCTGGTTGGATATTTCTATAGGTTCAATCGAAACTCTGCTGAGGACATCCTAAATTGTGCATCATACTAAATTACAGCAGATGAGTTATGTTGTTAAAAACTGAAGTTAGCAAATAATCTGTCAGATGTAGTTACTGAAACAACAGCTACTGTTTCAATTTACTACCTGAAACAGCAGCAAACTGCTAAGTTCAGCAGAGATAGATAGATAGATGGCAACTTTATTAATCCCTTTGTTGTTCCCGTCTCCCACACTGTACCCCATTCATCAAGTACTTAAATTAATGTTTTGCTTTTTTTTGTACAATTACAGCCCAATTCTATATACATATATACATATATATAGAATGTGATAATATTCTGGTGTTCAACAGAATATAAATACATTTTCTGTTTCAACCACAAATGTAATAACAGAAAATGTTTTGAGGTTGCAAGACGTGTGAGTATTTGCTAGAGCAAGCAAAATAGTGTGATTATCAATGAGATAAATATCACCCGGAACCAAAAAAACACATGCTGTATGAAGCAAAAACCTCCAGAATCTCCCAATTTCTTGAGCAGTCACAAGTCCAGTGTGCTGTTCAAGATCATAAACTTTCAGATTTATCTGCTTTGGTCAGATTGATTTATAAGGAGCCCTCTGTTGACATTGCATGCACTATGTCCTGTGTTCATGCTTGCCAAACGTTGCTCCTTGCTGAAGCTTTCTGCTGAAATAAGCAGCACTCAGGCTCCTTGGGGTGGGACAACCTTCACTGCATTGCACCCAGATCATCCATAACCATGGAACTGCAGCGCTGATAAACATTCCCTTCACAATGGAGGAAAGGGGCGGTGGGAATGAGGAGGGGGTACTTTGGCAAACAGTGAGCATTTCTTTGGGCACACGATAATACATTCATTCAATCACCCTTGTCAGAAGTGACTCAGCCCCAAGATGGCATTCTATTTGATTTTCTAACAGGTCTTTGATTGGGAGAGGGGAATGGCGCCCCATGTGACTCCGGAAAAAAGTAATGCAATTATTCTACTTTTCTGTGTTCTGCAGGCAGTTAATTCATTTTCATTTGCTGTGTGTTTCCTGGGCCTCCCTTCTCATTAGTAATAATTAATCACGGAGCAGACCATTCGTGTCTTGGGACTCAGGCTCTTTCTCTAAACCAGTGTGGGACTGGACTTTGCCATCTCCTCTTTCATTGCTTCCATTTTTCTCTTTTTTTTTTCCAAAGTGATTTTAATAATAGTGATAATTATTGCATGCACTGAAACTAATAATAATTTTATTATTAGTTTCGATAAAGATTGGTACAGAGAAAATTTCAACTAAACTCAATCAGACCGACTGAGTTAAAGTCAGTGAAAATAGGAGAGACATGAATTCCTATTGTGGTGACTAACAGGCCAGATGCAGACAAAAGATTGTCCAGGGTTCCAGCAGCATGGCTCTTTCTGCCATCCCTCTGTCTTTTCAGGAGTCTCTTCCAAATAGAAGGCAGGAGCTGGGAGGGGGAGGGAGAGGGGGAAAGAGACGGAGGAGGTATGGGGGAGGGCGCAGAGAAGAGGAAGTTATCACCAAATTGCCATATCTACAAAGCTCTCCCTGCACGCCGCAGATTTCCCCTCTTTAATCTGACACATACAGCCTCATGCCTTCTAAAACCCTGCAAGGGGCTGTGAAGCTCAGCATCCTGGGCTGAAAGAACGATGCAGCCAAGAGAGAGGGGTGTTGGAGGGAAAGACGGAGAAACGGAAAAAGAAAAGATAGTACATGCATGTGTGAGGGGAGGAGAGAAAGGAACCGTTTTTATTTGTTCTTTGGAGCAAACATGCAGCTGGCTTCATGAAGAGAGCTAAATCGTGGAGGTTAATTGAAAAATGAGATAAACAAAGGCAGTGGAAAGTAGAGGAAAAAATTGTGGCTGCCAGCAAAGGCAGGCCACCACTGAACCTTCAGACTGTGCAACCCTGATAAAAAAGCAGTTAATTGTCTCACGATTTCTTCCACTTAATTTCAATCCAATTAGAGAAAAAAAAATTTGCAAGAAACCATCTTCTGCCTTTCATTGTTAGGTTCAAAATAACACTAATGAGTGGATCTTTTTGAGAACAAGCTTTTATATAAATCATGAAGAAAAGCCCAGCAAAGATTTTCAAATGTTTTCTGATGTGCACACAATGCCCCAAGCAATCTTCTTTTCAGTTTATCCATTTTCCCAGCAAGAAATTTTCAAATTCAACCAATTTGAGTTCTGCTCATTGGATGACTAACATCTATTATGTGCTTAAAGGAGGAACCACAGTGCTTATGTACCACACTTTACCATAGAAATGTCGAAAAGGATTAAAAGCAGTGCATTTGGTTGAAGACCACTTTTTAAGGAGACAGGCAAGTAGAAATGTCAAAGCACTTAAAGGTGAGAAACTGCCCTGTCTGATCACAGCACCGACTGATCTGAATAGATTACTTACACACAAATGTTCAAAAAACATGTGTGGGAACAAACTAGTAAAATTATGTCATCATTCCTACTGAAGTTTTACTAACGTTTGGAGCTAAATTCTAAACTTAACATATATTGTTAGTTTTCTGTATCAGACTTGAAGCAACACCAAAGCAAAGAAAACAAGCAGGGATTTGCACAGATGGACACTAGGGGGAGCCACAGTACAGGCACTCTGTCCTCTGGACAAAAACAGTGCCTTTCTGAAATCTTAACAGGAAGGCACTGTTAAGATGTCTGAAACCCACTTTTTGTAATTTTTCCTGACATGGACGGTTTTAATCTACTCTGGATCAAAATGACCTCTGATTGATAAGAAAAGAGGTCTGGCTGTGTTTAATATTTGATGGTGCCCAGAATTGCACTATTTAAGAGACACTTTGCAGTATGGACTTTGAGCTATTAACTGTTAGCATAAGGATGGTGCATCATCAACCGCAGAGGTTTAAACATGTTATTGCAATAATGGTGTATATCACTCATTGGGAAATGCAGAAACAGGCTCTGATGTCACCAGCAGAGTCCAAGCCCAGCATCCCCAGGTCCTTCTTCTGAAGACGGAGGTGGTAACGGTGGCTTTAACTGGTGGGTTGCTGATCAAGCCCGTTTCCATCTGTCTCTTTACGCTGCCCTCCAGAGGCAGTGTAAACTCTCTCTTGACTACAGTGGGTGTGCAAGTACTGCAGAGTCCAGTCTGTGACTGAACAGAGACATAAGCAGAGTAAATTGAGGGTTAACGTGGATCTGAGGAAGCCTCTGACTGAAAACACTTTACATGACAGTTTCATGAATAACATGTTTCAGGGTTTTAAAAAAAAAAAAGTCATTTTTTGTGACAATCGATCCTTGCACAATCACTCAAAGATTCCAGAGCGGTCAACCTTTTTGATCAGCTTGTTGATCCTTTTTAAATCACTGGCTCTGATGCTGCTACCCCAACAGATCATGGCAGAAGGGATTACACTCTCCACAATAGACTTAGAAGACACGCAGAATAACTGAAGATGTTATTCCCCTCTCTCTTCTCTTGCCCCTCTTTCTACTTCCTTACTTCATAAGGAAGTAGAAAAACTACTTCCTTATGAAGTAGTTTTTCTGGCTCTTCTTGTAGGCAGCTTCTTGTTGTGTTTCCAACCCAAGTTGTTGTCCAGTGTAGAGAATAAAATCATTAAGTTCTGGCTTGTTATTAAGTTCTTGTCTTCCCGGATTCAATGATTCGATGTGTGGAAACAAAAGCCACATAGAGATGACAGTCAACGCTCCACGTCATACATTTTCAGAGTTCATTCTAACATTTAAAAGTATAACATCACATCAACAACACAGACACTTCATACACACGAAAACAGACATTCATTTACCTGAGACAAATAGAAAAGAAGAAGAAAGAAAGAAAAAAAAATAAAGGCAAAGACGTCTTTGGAGAGTTGCAAAAGCAAATCTAGTTTGTTCTTCATGTGCACAAACTTTTATAGTAAAGGCGTATTCTTCTCTTTAATTTATTCAAATAAGGCATATCTTTGTTCATCCAAACAGGAGCTATCTCGGACCCTCTTAAAAGTTAGAAACTCCCTACAATTTGTTTTCAAGATCAAACATCAGTTGTCTCCTGTATCTAAACAAAGTGGAAGCGGAGCTTCTTCTCCACTGGCCTGAACTCATACTGTTTTATGGCTTTTCATAGATCAGTGTGAAGCTGGAATTTCTCCTGATTGTTTCCCACACAGACAAAAGGGCAAATTAGAAGATCTTGGCAAACCATCTGCTGTAACTACAGGTAACATAAAGGTCAATAGGGCAGAATGAGTTATTAATACAAAAACTATAATTAGGCTATTTCAATCAAGACATGTTAATAACTAGGAGAGATTACAAATTAGATTATGTGTTTTACAGATATTCTATGTTAGATTCAGTTTTATATCAGCTGTTTAAATCTTATCAAGATGGTCCAAAGGTTAAACTCACACAAACAGCCACGACCCCCGTGAATGCTTGCTCACTCCAAAGAGAGGTTAAGAACTGTGTTTTAAATTATAGAAAACTAAAACTAAACTATTTTAATTCAACTTATTGTGTTATATTTAATAGAAACATCCTACAAATGAGATGCCTACTGGACCATGAAGACAATTTAGAACCAAATTTTCTTATTTTAAAACGCTGTTAACTTTATATAATATTGTACATGTGGTTAAGTTTTAAAACTAGCATATTTTAAATTTATTTTCCAAACACCAGTCAAATACAGAGGTTGTTATTTTCCTCCACTGCAGAGCCAGCGGAGTATTCATGTAAACAGTTTCAGAACTCTCTTCTTTTCTGGAAATCTGAGATGTACAGTGCAATAAGAAGTAGTGAGAGTACAGTCTCCTGTTGTGCTTCTGTGGTGCTGACCACCTTATTGTATAATAATTTAGACCTTTAAACTGTAGTCAGTTGGTCAGGTAGTCATTGATCCAGGTGACTGTGAGGCCTCCATTTGTGTCTTGTGGAATTTCCAACAAAGAAGATCAGACTGAATTGTCTTAATATCCTGGAGAAATCAAAGAACATGATCCCTGCAGTGCTGCCTGCTTTGTCCAGGTGACAGAGGGTTTGTGTTGAGTGTGGTAGCTTAGCAACAACTGAGCAGAGGACATCACATGCAGTGTTGACAACAGCTGACAGTGGAATGTAAGCGGTTGGTAAAATAACACTGGTGAGATCTCTTGGTAAATATTGTGCACAAAAACTGCTAATAGTTCAATATCTTACCTTCAGAGACAACACTTCACAGTATCATGTCACATGGATTGCTACTCCAACTCTTTTTGATACTCCTTTGTAAATCTCCGCTCATCTGGCCTGAAGTAAAACTCTAGAATCAAGGATATTACCTTGCAGCCATGTCTCAGTGAAGTTCATAACAATGCGAATCTGACTGGATCCTTGCAAGGGTTTTAAGAAATGGAAAAGATTGTTTGAAATTCCTCCTCCCCTCTCGCATCTCTGTGCTTCCTTTTCTGGACAGTAAAAAGAGGCACAAGACATTTGTTGTGATGCGTATGGTTGCACATCAGCACAAATGTGTAAACGTAAAAATGCATCAGCAGAAGTCCTTCCAATCGTACATCCAAAACCAAAGGGAATGATCATCCCAGAAAGCAATGTTTGACAGAAAAAGAGTAAAAACTATTAGTTTTTAAAAACCTAAAATCTTATTGTTTTTAAGTTCTTAAAAACAATACATCTGAGAGAAAATAATAGTTCAGTTCGTAATATTAATTT